>NC_138305.1:51615000-51837500 GCF_965601325.2 Salmo salar | reverse complement strand
CTTCCTGTTGGCTTCTTATTGGCGTAATACTACAGCTGACATTTTTGGCTTTTCATTGTGTTCCAAAACAAATAGCATTTCTACGTCGAGCTGTAAGGTCAGCCGAACCATTACAGCATAAGATAATTACTCATTCAAACATAACAGGCAAACACACATCCAACAGTCTGACATTTGGAAAGTGCTGCATTGCATGGCATGGCTGAGGAGTTAGTTGGGCTGCAGATGTGGCTTCAACCAGTGGTTTTTTTCCCCCCAAACACTTTAGCTGCACTTGACTGAGCTTGCCTGGCGCAATGGAAACATTGGAGTAGTCCCAAAAAGCTCAAAGCCCGCCTTACTAGAATTCTAGGAAGGCTCAATCAAATACTCAAAGAAAACAAATACAATTTGAAAGCCAGATCTGAGATGCAGGCAGCTGAGGTTTAGTTTGCTGTGTGGGCAGAGGATAGAGGATATCACTTTCCCTCCTACATAAAGATATGATAAGCTCATGTCACTTCCATCCAGATACAGGGAGGGAGGGAGGGAGAGTGAGAGGGAGAGAGAGAGAGAGAGCAGGGGCGGGGGCCACTTCCCCGCAGTGTGTCCTAGAACAGTAGCAGGGAGGGAGGGAGCACTGCTTAATTCATTCAGACTGTCGTCACGAGTGCAGCTCTGCAGATCGGACCCAGCCAAGCCTGAGCTGAGCACTGGCATGGGAAAGGAGGAGAGTGAGTGAGGAAAAGGAGGAGGAAGGAGAAAGAGAGAGAGCGAGAGAGAGATGAGGGAGAGAGAGTGAACAAGAGTAACGTGAGATTGAGAAAATGAGAAAGAAATCAGGGGATGTTCGGGTGCATGGGGGATTAATACCATTGGTGACACATGGTGCGTGGGCACACTGCTCTCTCCCTCTCTGCCACCCTCCCTCCTTCTATCCCACCCCCGCTGAGGGAGGGCGTGTGACTTCAGGACAGGCACATGGACAATATATGTAACATACTGTATATAACAGTAGACATAATGAATGCCGGGGCTCTATTGACAGATGGAGGGATTTTAAGGTGGACCAGGCTATGAGTTCTATTTGAGTTTAATATGAATTATTTTAGGTTCAGTATCTTGGCTATCTCATATTCACAAGATTCTGAATTAATTGGGACCATGTGGAGGGTTATATTGGTTAACTTTAAAGTTGATTTAAGTTTATCTGGTCTATTTGAGTTGAATGTAGACTCTTTGAGGCTATGTGAGATGTTTCAAGTGAATGTCCACTAACTTTAATTGGGAAGTGTTGGGTTGTTTAAGTTAAGTGTTGATTCATTGGGTTACTGTATGTCCGGAGGGTTATGTGTGTGTGGGGGGGGCTTGCAGCTAAGGGTCTAAGGTGGGAGAACTCAGCTAGTGAGATCTCATTCCATGGTGTGTGTCTGCTGGGGAGAGGTGTGAGGAAGAGAGAGGATCCGATTGAGGGCCGAATGTGTGAGGGAAAGTGTGTGTGTGGGATTGTACTTTTAGATGCATGATTGCATCATCCACGAGAGAGAGAGAGAGAGAGAGAGAGAGAGAGAGAGAGAGAGAGAGCGTAAATCGCTCTGGATATGAGTGTCTACTAAAATGTAAGACAGATAGAGAAAAAGAAGTAGGACTGAGCAATGCAGACAAGAGGTGTTTTCTTCAACAACTCTACTCTTAGAAGGTGTGTCATACCTCCCTGAGCTCCAGGGTATAATTACTCCCCAGTGTCAGTGTGTACTCGCGCTGTGTTGATTCAACATTAAAATTGTTAGGCAACCAGTTGCAATAGGATTGTGAATTTGCTCAACAAAATGTTCACAGTTTGAACAAACTCACAATCCTGTTGCAGCTGGTTGCCTTACAATTGTACGATGAATTAACATATTTTTTTACAGTGTGTGTGTGCATGTGTGTGTGTAACCCAGCAGTGTAAAAAGAGTTGAGAGGAAATAAACACAAAGGTCAGAGGTCAAGGGAGTGGGAGGACAGTTTGTCTCCTTTCTGACCAGCCTTTACGAGCTTTAACCTACTGCCTAAATTCCTGTGAGTGGGCTAATTATAATAATGTTCGCTCTGTAAAATGGTCTGTATTATAGGGTGTCAAGAAGGTTGAATTCATGCATATAGTTGTGCTAGGGTCGGGGATGCTGCATATAGTTGTATTAGAGGGCTGGGGATGCTGCATATAGTTGTGTTAGTGCTGGGGATGCTGCATCTAGTTGTATTAGAGGGCTGGGGATGCTGCATCTAGTTGTATTAGAGGGCTGGGGATGCTGCATCTAGTTGTATTAGAGGGCTGGGGATGTTGCATCTAGTTGTATTAGAGGGCTGGGGATGCTGCATATAGTTGTATTAGAGGGCTGGGGATGCTGCATATAGTTGTATTAGAGGGCTGGGGATGCTGCATCTAGTTGTATTAGAGGGCTGGGGATGCTGCATCTAGTTGTATTAGAGGGCCGGGGATGCTGCATATAGTTGTATTAGAGGGCTGGGGATGCTGCATCTAGTTGTATTAGAGGGCTGGGGATGCTGCATATAGTTGTATTAGAGGGCTGGGGATGCTGCATATAGTTGTGTTAGTGCTGGGGATGCTGCATCTAGTTGTATTAGAGGGCTGGGGATGCTGCATATAGTTGTGTTAGTGCTGGGGATGCTGCATCTAGTTGTATTAGAGGGCTGGGGATGCTGCATCTAGTTGTATTAGAGGGCTGGGGATGCTGCATATAGTTGTATTAGAGGGCTGGGGATGCTGCATCTAGTTGTATTAGAGGGCTGGGGATGCTGCATCTAGTTGTATTAGAGGGCTGGGGATGCTGCATATAGTTGTATTAGAGGGCTGGGGATGCTGCATATAGTTGTATTAGAGGGCTGGGGATGCTGCATCTAGTTGTATTAGAGGGCTGGGGATGCTGCATATAGTTGTGTTAGTGCTGGGGATGCTGCATCTAGTTGTATTAGAGGGCTGGGGATGCTGCATATAGTTGTATTAGAGGGCTGGGGATGCTGCATATAGTTGTATTAGAGGGCCGGGGATGCTGCATATAGTTGTATTAGAGGGCTGGGGATGCTGCATCTAGTTGTATTAGAGGGCTGGGGATGCTGCATCTAGTTGTATTAGAGGGCTGGGGATGCTGCATCTAGTTGTATTAGAGGGCTGGGGATGCTGCATCTAGTTGTATTAGAGGGCTGGGGATGCTGCATATAGTTGTATTAGAGGGCTGGGGATGCTGCATATAGTTGTATTAGAGGGCTGGGGATGCTGCATCTAGTTGTATTAGAGGGCTGGGGATGCTGCATATAGTTGTATTAGAGGGCTGGGGATGCTGCATCTAGTTGTATTAGAGGGCTGGGGATGCTGCATATAGTTGTGTTAGTGCTGGGGATGCTGCATCTAGTTGTATTAGAGGGCTGGGGATGCTGCATATAGTTGTATTAGAGGGCTGGGGATGCTGCATATAGTTGTATTAGAGGGCCGGGGATGCTGCATATAGTTTTATTAGAGGGCTGGGGATGCTGCATATAGTTGTATTAGAGGGCTGGGGATGCTGCATCTAGTTGTATTAGAGGGCTGGGGATGCTGCATCTAGTTGTATTAGAGGGCTGGGGATGCTGCATATAGTTGTATTAGAGGGCCGGGGATGCTGCATATAGTTTTATTAGAGGGCTGGGGATGCTGCATATAGTTGTATTAGAGGGCTGGGGATGCTGCATCTAGTTGTATTAGAGGGCTGGGGATGCTGCATCTAGTTGTATTAGAGGGCTGGGGATGCTGCATCTAGTTGTATTAGAGGGCTGGGGATGCTGCATCTAGTTGTATTAGAGGGCCGGGGATGCTGCATATAGTTGTATTAGAGGGCTGGGGATGCTGCATCTAGTTGTATTAGAGGGCTGGGGATGCTGCATCTAGTTGTATTAGAGGGCTGGGGATGCTGCATATAGTTGTATTAGAGGGCTGGGGATGCTGCATATAGTTGTATTAGAGGGCTGGGGATGCTGCATCTAGTTGTATTAGAGGGCTGGGGATGCTGCATATAGTTGTGTTAGTGCTGGGGATGCTGCATCTAGTTGTATTAGAGGGCTGGGGATGCTGCATATAGTTGTATTAGAGGGCTGGGGATGCTGCATATAGTTGTATTAGAGGGCCGGGGATGCTGCATATAGTTGTATTAGAGGGCTGGGGATGCTGCATATAGTTGTATTAGAGGGCTGGGGATGCTGCATCTAGTTGTATTAGAGGGCTGGGGATGCTGCATCTAGTTGTATTAGAGGGCTGGGGATGCTGCATCTAGTTGTATTAGAGGGCTGGGGATGCTGCATATAGTTGTATTAGAGGGCTGGGGATGCTGCATATAGTTGTATTAGAGGGCTGGGGATGCTGCATCTAGTTGTATTAGAGGGCTGGGGATGCTGCATATAGTTGTATTAGAGGGCTGGGGATGCTGCATCTAGTTGTATTAGAGGGCTGGGGATGCTGCATATAGTTGTGTTAGTGCTGGGGATGCTGCATCTAGTTGTATTAGAGGGCTGGGGATGCTGCATATAGTTGTATTAGAGGGCTGGGGATGCTGCATATAGTTGTATTAGAGGGCCGGGGATGCTGCATATAGTTGTATTAGAGGGCTGGGGATGCTGCATATAGTTGTATTAGAGGGCTGGGGATGCTGCATCTAGTTGTATTAGAGGGCTGGGGATGCTGCATCTAGTTGTATTAGAGGGCTGGGGATGCTGCATCTAGTTGTATTAGAGGGCTGGGGATGCTGCATCTAGTTGTATTAGAGGGCCGGGGATGCTGCATATAGTTGTATTAGAGGGCTGGGGATGCTGCATCTAGTTGTATTAGAGGGCTGGGGATGCTGCATCTAGTTGTATTAGAGGGCTGGGGATGCTGCATATAGTTGTATTAGAGGGCTGGGGATGCTGCATATAGTTGTATTAGAGGGCTGGGGATGCTGCATCTAGTTGTATTAGAGGGCTGGGGATGCTGCATATAGTTGTGTTAGTGCTGGGGATGCTGCATCTAGTTGTATTAGAGGGCTGGGGATGCTGCATATAGTTGTATTAGAGGGCTGGGGATGCTGCATATAGTTGTATTAGAGGGCCGGGGATGCTGCATATAGTTGTATTAGAGGGCTGGGGATGCTGCATATAGTTGTATTAGAGGGCTGGGGATGCTGCATCTAGTTGTATTAGAGGGCTGGGGATGCTGCATCTAGTTGTATTAGAGGGCTGGGGATGCTGCATCTAGTTGTATTAGAGGGCTGGGGATGCTGCATATAGTTGTATTAGAGGGCTGGGGATGCTGCATATAGTTGTATTAGAGGGCTGGGGATGCTGCATCTAGTTGTATTAGAGGGCTGGGGATGCTGCATATAGTTGTATTAGAGGGCTGGGGATGCTGCATCTAGTTGTATTAGAGGGCTGGGGATGCTGCATATAGTTGTGTTAGTGCTGGGGATGCTGCATCTAGTTGTATTAGAGGGCTGGGGATGCTGCATATAGTTGTATTAGAGGGCTGGGGATGCTGCATATAGTTGTATTAGAGGGCCGGGGATGCTGCATATAGTTGTATTAGAGGGCTGAGGATGCTGCATATAGTTGTATTAGAGGGCTGGGGATGCTGCATCTAGTTGTATTAGAGGGCTGGGGATGCTGCATCTAGTTGTATTAGAGGGCTGGGGATGCTGCATCTAGTTGTATTAGAGGGCTGGGGATGCTGCATCTAGTTGTATTAGAGGGCCGGGGATGCTGCATATAGTTGTATTAGAGGGCTGGGGATGCTGCATCTAGTTGTATTAGAGGGCTGTCGCAATGTGCTGCCAAGGCCCACTCAAATGATATCATGTTCCCGACTAGCTGTATTCTCCGATCCTCTCAGCCGCCCGCTAGCATGTCTGCTTGCTCGGGGACCGGTAGAAGTCCCAACTCAATATCCCGCCAGCGCGTCAGGGCGAGCCCCAAACCCATTAGCTACTTTAGCTGGGCGCTGAGTGGGTGGGAGAGGGAGAGAGCGTACCCCAATCTCTCTCACAAACAGGATGAAATGCAGAGAGAAATGCACCATTCCAAACCCTTCCATGGTGAAGTACTTTACTGTTTCCCTCTATCAGGGGAGAGAGACAGAGGAATCGAAAATGTGGAGTTTATAAGTAAATGGCATTTATTTAACCATAAAGATATTTTTGTATGATGCGAATATACATGCATGTGTCTGGGAAGAGCATTTGAACTGGACTGTAAAGGGAAATACCTAGTCAGTTGTAGAACTGACTGCCTTCATCTGAAATGTGTCTTCCTTCAGAGAGGTGAGGGGGGCTGCCTTAATCGACATCCACGGCACACAGGGAACAGTGGGTTACTGCCTTGCTCAGGGGCAGAACAACAGATCTTTACCTCGTCATCTCGGGGATTTGATCCAGCAACCTTTCGGTTACTGGCCCAACGTTCTAACCACTAGGCTACCGACCGGCCCCTTAATAGAAGGAGTCTACTTGGTTTTATCTCAAAGGAGAACTGTTAGAAGAAATGTACATTACCAACCGCTTAATTAAATGCTCATCCCCTAACCGACTTTACATGAGCTCGTGAGAGTCTTACATCTACTCTGAATACACAGTAAATAATACACTAGTAATACACACTGAATACACTAAGTAAATAAAACAAGAAGAACACAAGAATAGCCTAAGGTGAATTTGAATGATATCGCAAAAAAAAGAACATAGACATAATACCTTTAACATGCATAGAAGGCCTTGTTCCATCGAGTCATTGAATCACACAGTTAATTAAGCAATAAGGCTCGAGGTGGTGTGGTATATGACCAATATACTGTACCACGGCTATGGGCTGTTCTTACGCACAACACAATGTGGAGTGTCTGGACAAAGCCCTTAGCCGTATATATATATATATACACACACACGGGGATGCTCCGAGGAGCATTATTTCTATTATAAACTGGTTACCAATGTAATTAGAGCAGTAAAATAGTATGGTATACTGTCTGATATACCACGGCCGTCAGCCAATCAGCATTAAGAGCTCGAACCACCCAGTATATTAGATGAAATAAAAGCCTTGGAGGAGATAGGATCGAGCACACAGACAGACAGCGATAAGATCAGTGTAGCAGAGATGAGTGAAGCCCACCTAACCTAACAGGCAGCCTATGGCAACACTGTAACAGTATGGCTGGTACAATACGCACATCAAGTCTAATTGGAAACTCCCCCATTGACATGGTTCTGCATGTCATTGTGTATCAGACAGATCAATGATCAGTCTCTGAGCGTAAATACGTCAGTGAATGGACAGTGGAAAGGAGGAGTCTTTGATGGTGAAGAAGGGATGGAGAATGGCTAGGGCCAGATGCTTCGATTGGACTATAAGCTCATATCTATCGAGACACTTGAACAATCTTTTTCTACGGTAAGGTTATGGACAAAGTGAGCTGTGTTGAGGACCTGATACAGTCGAAAAAGTCATATGCATCAAATTAGAGCCAACCATACACCTCGAGTGCAAACATGATCTCATTTCAGCCCATGACAGAGCACAGCAAGCACATCAGCAGGACATTAGGGTAGTAAGAGAATCCTCCTGTGTGTATATCAGGTTGACAGATGAGGCGACACCAAGTCACAGTCGGCCCAGAGAGGAAGTGGCTGGTTTTACACCATTAGCTAACCTTAGGACTCAATAAGTCCCATTCACCATGATGAATCACTGTTGAACTACTGCCCAGACAATCCTCAGGGGCCAAATGTCAGTTGTTCTCCATGGAGTTCTGGTTCACATGAAAGAGAAGCCGTTTGATTGAGAGGACTGTTTCAGTTTCTGCGTCTCAAACTGACAAGAGGGAACATAATATGGAACGCAGAGATTGTGGAAACTTCACAAAACTTCTAGGGGAAAAAAACGGTGAATTAAAAATCGCTGAATATCTAAATGATGATAAAAAGGGAAATTAAACTATGATAGAATATTTTTTACAGAGGGCGAAGACACCATTAATTTGCATTGAGGACGGAGCAATAATCAGTGGGGGTTTGTTCAAATGAACAATTATTTAATGGATAATTATAAGATGCGTTCAACTTATTTTCCGTTGGCACCATAACCATAATTACATCAGGTCATTATCATAACCATAATTAATTAGCCAGTAGGACTTGGGGTGTGTGTGTGTGTGTGTGTGTGTGTGTGTGTGTGTGTGTGTGTGTGTGTGTGTGTGTGTGTGTGTGTGTGTGTGTGTGTGTGTGTGTGTGTGTGTGTGTGTGTGTGTGTGTGGGTGTCCAAGGAAGGGAACATGAGCGATTACCTGGGATTTTGGAGGCAGGCTTTGGGAGTATGGGTGTCTCAGCCCCCTTGCTAATTTGCAAAGTATGAAGAAGTGAAGAAAAAAAAAGTCTGAATAGTAGGACATAAAGCAATAGAGAAAGAGAGAGAAGGTATCAGAGGGAGGGTGTGTATTCATGTGTGTGAGGGAGGAAGAGATGGAAGGGGACAAAACAGGAAGTGTTGGAGAGAAAGAGCGAGAGAGAGAGAGAGAGCGAGAGAGCGAGATATAGATATAGAGAGAGATTGAGAGAGATAGAGATAGAGAGAGAGCGAGAGAGAGAGGGAGAGATAGAGAGAGAGAGAGAGAGAGAGACAGGATGTCACATCTAGTGTGATTTCTGTTACTTCATTAACACTGAATCTCTCCCTCTTCCCACCTCTCCTCTCATGCTCTGGTAAACTGAAGAACTGAGCTGTTTCCACAAAGACAAACACCTCAGCCAAGGGGACAGAGATAGGAGAAGAGGAGAGGAAAGAGAGGGATGAGAGGCCAAACAGGCGTACAACTAAGAATAACCGGATAATTAAGCAGCATTACAGCTCTGACTATTGATTTGCTATCCCTAGCCAGAACAGAGGGCAGTAGGAAGGGTAGAAGGAGAGAAAAGAAGAGGAGGTGGAGGGGAGGAGGATGGTTTCTAATGAGAATCCAGATGATTTAGGCCTGTGTCACACGAAGCAATGTGAACACAATTTCTGCTGCAGATCCAAGTTGCAAGTGACATCATCTGAAGCAACTTTGCTGCTACTCTAACAACACGCAACATCCAGACCTTTCATACATCACATCATGGTTTGATAAATTACTGTAACAGCATCAATATAGACAAAATGCTGGCTGTACAATGAAGCTAATTCTAAACACTGCCATGTTGAAAGGCAATGGCCTTCGCTTCTTCAATGCAGTTCTTCAAAATAAAAGTCACAAGTTGCATTTCCTCAGCGTAATTAAGTGAAGGAAATGCTGAACTCAAGTGTCCCAAGAGTCATTATGTGTAAAAGTGTAAACAAACGGGACCTACATTTATATTGACCCAGCACCATGAAACAGTACATTCGGCACCTTACCTTGACTCAATGTAAAACTCCTTTAGTCTATTCTATTCTATTCCAGACTATTCTATTCTTTTATATTCCAAACTATTCTATTCTATTCTATTCTTTTATATTCCAAACTATTCTATTCTATTATATTCCAAACTATTCTATTCTATTCTATTATATTCCAAACTATTCTATTCCAAACTATTCTATTCCAACTATTCTATTCTATTCTATTCTATTCTATTCTATTCCAACTATTCTATTCCAACTATTCTATCCTATTATATTATATTCCAACTATTCTATTATATTCCAGCTATTCTATTCTATTCCAAACTATTCTATTCTATTCCATTCCAAACTATTCTATTCCAAACTATTCTATTCTATTCCAGACCACTCTATTATATTCTATTCCAGACTATTCTATTCCAAACAATTCTATTCCAGACTATTCTATTCCAGACTATTTTATTCTATTCGAAACTATTCTATTCCAGACTATTCTATTCTATTCCAAACTATTTTCTTATATTTCAGACCACTCTATTATATTCTATTCCAGACTATTCTATTCCAAACAATTCTATTCCAGAATCTTCCATTTTATTCATTTATTAAATAAAAAGAGACGTTATTTCCTTAATAAAGTAATACCACATGCACAGCCAAGCCCTACCATCAGCTATCCCTCCTCCTATCCTCCCTTTCTCCTGTGCTTTCCCTCCAAGGCCTTGGTGTGAATGTGTAATTAACATCATGCTGTTGAATGTTAAACAGGCTAACCTGGTAAAAACACATCCAGACTAGTATCTCCCTAGCTGTCGGCCTTACATAACGACAACACACACTGAGAGAATGAGAGAATAGAGTGGGCTATAGTATTCAATATTTGTGCTAAACCTACATGAAGGATGTGACATGCTGCCATGGTGAAAATGACTGGTCAAGTATACTGTATCAGACAGACAGTACAAACACACACACGCAGACAGACAGACACGGACAAACACACACCTCTGCTTGGGTATCAGCCCCATCTGGTCCTTCGTCACAAGGACCAGCACTCTCCATGCACAGAACAATACAAAGAGACCAAGAAGTTGACATCTCTACAGAAAGGGCTCAACTGATCAACACTCTCTCATTGCAGTGCCGTGGAATTGAAGATCTGTCAATCATCATCACATTTCCTCCCACTGAGACGGAGCTAAACCACTGAAAAAAATGAACTAACACCCTCTTATATGCAAACAGACATCAGGCTGTTTGTTTCACTCATCAATCCCTGGAAGAAATGATCTCAGTTCATCATCGTAACGACTTCTTAATGTCTGTGACAATGCCACTCCGCTGGCAGACAGTGTTAGCTCTTATTTCCACTGCAAGCCTCTCAGGGGAGTAGGGTTGCAAAAATCCTGAAACTTTCCCGGAATCAGGAAGGAATAAGCAGGAAATCCAGAATCATCCAATCGGGATTTATGGAAAACCTGTACATTTTGGGGAAGTTACTCTGCCGGACCAGGGAGAAAGAGAGGGATAGACGGAGGGAGAGGAGAGAGAGGGATCGCCACATACATCAGAGATGATCCTGCTCTCTTCTGCCCAGCTGGATAGAGGTATAGAAGGATAGAGAGAAGAGACTTACCGTGTCCGCCCCGTAGCAGAGCAGGGCCAGCGGAGCGGTAAATGGAGGCGGAGGGAGTGTTAGGAGGGTGGTGCCTAGCCCCCTGGGTGTGGTGGTGGGGGTCAGGACCAGGGTGGGGTTGTGAGAGGGGGGCGGGAGGCAGGGGTACCCCTTCCCCTGGGGTGGCTGATAGGACCTGGAGGTCAGGGGACGAGGAGCCCCAGGCGGACCCCACCACCACCCAGCCCGTGGCCAGGACCAGGGCACTCATCCAGGGGTAGGACCCCCAGCTCCAGCCCCAACTCCGAGGCATCCCAACGAGGAGCATGGTCCACTCAACCATGCACAACGCCCCCTGTGGTCTGTAGAAAGTAGTGCAGGTAACAAGGGTAATCTCAGGTAATCTCTCTCAGAATAAGAAGTAACAACCTTCGGGCAGTATTGAAGACCCCATGGTAACAAAAGCAGAAATCTACACGATAAAGTAATGATCTCCTGAGTGTAAAATCCAGATCGCCTACAAACAAAGTGTGGCTCGGTTTTCTCTATGCTTTCCTTCCTTCCTTATCTCCTTTCCTCGTCTCCTTCCTCCTGGTATGAATGGATCCTATGTAGCTCACAGCAGCTCGTTGTTATTCTGTTAGTATCTCAATCCAAGGCGTTTTTAGGTCTCTTCTCGGCAGCTCCTTTGATGCCCATAGGCGAGAGTGTGTGAGAGTGTGTGTCGCTAGCGAGCGTGGGAGAGTGTGTGTGTCGTTAGCGAGTGTGTGTCGCTAGAGAGTGTGTGTCGTCTTCACCTGGAGCGTATCCCCTTGTGCCCCGTCACCTAGAGGTGCTCAGAGTGTGTGTGACGAGATGGGAACGACCTGCGCCACTGGCTCTCCGCTCTGCTCTACACTCTGAGCTGCTACTCTGCTCCAGCAAGTAGAGAGAGAGAGAGAGAGAGAGAGAGAGAGAGAGAGAGAGAGAGAGAGAGAGAGAGAGAGAGAGAGATCCACACACTCTCGGCTCTCCCACTATCTGTTTACTGCTCAGCAGCGCAGGCTGCCTGGCTTCTCTCCCTCACTGCTATCACGATCTCTCAGTCAGTGTTCTGCACTAGCTACAGACTACAGTGTTTTCTCTGCATGCGTATCCTTTTTCTCTTTCCTCTTTCAGTGGATCCTTTCTCTCTTTCCAACAACACCTCTTCTTTTCTTTTCTTCCCAGAGAATAGAGAAGTGTAGCGGTCGGGGTTGTTAACCCTTGGAACCCAAACTGATAGCTCTTAGTATTACTCCACAGGAAAAACCGAGCGAGACGCACAGAGAGAGAGAGAGAGAGAGAATGAGAAAATGAGAGCTTTTGAGAGAGAGTGAGAGAGGGTAGGAGAGAGCTGCTGATAAAGAGTGGGAGGGAGAGATAGCAATGGAGAACGAGAGGGAGGATGAGATCGAAAGGGGCTCAGGTGAAACTAAGCGAAGATGATGGGACAGAGAGAGGGGAAAAAGGGGAGAACTCAGAAGTGGGCCAGCCTATGCAAATGACCCCCCCAGCACAGAGCAAATCAGGGAGGCCCGGCAAACACTGCAGAGGAGTGAGCTGCCTTTAGTCATGGGGAGGAAAGATGGAGGGAGGCAGGGAGAGCGGGATGGAGAGAGGGACCAGGATGGAGGGAGAGAGGAAGAGAGGATGCGAGGGAGAGGATGAGAGTGAGGACAGTAGAAAGAGGATGGGAAGGAGAAAGAGAGGACAGAATGGAGAGAGACAAATAAAATGGGGGTATTTCTATCGCTGGAATCACATTTCCAGACGCAGGTTGTGTGCCTCTCTGTGAAGGCACGTGACCTCCTCTCTCTGTGTGGTTTGATGGTTCTAAAAGCCTATTGAAGCAGAGCTAAAACTGCCTGCATCATACACACTTCCAGAGATTTGGTGAATTTCAAACAGAGTGAGAGAGAGAGAGCGAGAAGAGAGAGAGTAGAGAGAGGAGCGAAACAAAGAGAGAGAGAGAGAGAGAGAGAGCTCCTCTTCTCTCAAACACAAATGACCAGAACAAAAGCCGGTAGTCCCTTTCCTGTCATTCAAAGTGAGTTTGAATAAAAAGCTAAAAGCTCTCATACACTGTAACAGAGTGCCATTCAATATCGAACCAAAAAAACACAACTTCAACCACAACAACAAAAAAAAACTTTTGAATGACTGTGCCTCATCAAGGCCATCAACAATCTTGATCTTGCCATCTGAATCCAAACAAAAGTATACGATCCAAGCGATATTTTGTAGCCTACACTGATATATAGAATAACCTTTAGAACATCCAATGTTTCTGACTATAGAGGATATATAGCCTTGACAATTAGCAGAGTCAAACGTCATTCTTTAATTCATTATAATCTGATTTTATAATGTATTATTTATGATTCATTCCAGCTTTGAAAACACTAGGGATATCTATACATTCCGGCATGCTTTCGGTCTCTCTTGTTCTGTTCAGAGGCTGTTCATCAGAATCACCCATTCTGCTGCTCTTGATGATGTTGTTTTTTTAAAGCAGTGCATTTTCTGTGCGTAAAGTACACTTCTGTGAACAGACAACACAAGTAGACCTAATCTTATCAAAGTCGGAGTGGAGAGAATGGATGAATGAAATCCTCAGTGCAACAGAAGTCGACGCAGTGTTTCGATGTCTAAATATACAGTGCTCCAGAAGTCTGTTGGCAAGCCAAAGCTGCATGCGTGGGTTAACTGTCTGCGTTAATGGAGAACGTTCTAGCACACACAGGAATTCACACAGACAACACACACACACAATACCCATAGCATAGACAGCACACACACACACACACACACACACACACACACACACACACACACACACACACACACACACACACACACACACACACACACACACACACACACACACACACACACACACACGCTGCACTAAAGAGGTGCCATGTCTACAGGAATGAAGATAAACCTTTCCGTTTTCCACACGTCCTCTGTAGCTAAGTCTCCATATGTAGGTTGGAACTTACACTGTCAATTTGTTCACACATCCGCCACAAATATAAACACACCCTGTGGCCTGAACCCAATAAAAAAAAACGGTTTCCTGTTTGTATGACACCTCTTAATAGGCTCAATCTGCACAGCATCTTTATTAGCGGCAGACAGTAAATTACATGTGTTATAAGTTGCATTCCATAGAGCGTAATTAAGATGACTAAACGATGTGAGACTGGAGGTGTGATAAGAAATGTCTCCTGTATGACGAGCAGGTTGCTGTTGCGGTCCAAGTATCAGTCTGAAGGATCTGACGAGCAGATTTGACCAGGGAGAGTGAGAAACAGAATCTCACCATTGATCTGCTGTCAGTGTCAACAGACGCTTTTCGGGGGGAGATAAGCGGACTCTCCTCCCCCCCCCCCCCCCCCCCAGAACTGGGGAGGAAAGAGAAGTCTCAAAGAGGGGATTGTTTCTCTCCGTCTCTATCTTGCTCTCTCTTGTTTGTCTTTTTGACTCTCTCTCTCTTTTTCTCCAAAGTGTTTTAAGAAGGAGGCGAGGAGAGGAATCAAGGAAATCAGTCTCACCCTCACCCTCTACTGCGGTAACTTAACCAGAAAAACTGTCTCTAAATCAGATCCTGTCATTTCACTGTGCATCTTAGTTTATCTACCCACCTGTTCTTAAAAACCTCTGGGAATCATACCTCACTCTAGGTGATTGGGACGAAATAACACTCTGAATGATGGAATTTTACTAGACTGGTTCCTTTGTAGCTCGTAATGAAGCAAATGACCTCAAATGACCTCTACATTAAAGCCAGTTCTCTCTACATAGGGTTGCAAAACTTTCCCAGAATTCCCAGTTTTTTTACAACCTAATATCCAGGTGCTTCTCCCCTTCCTTTCATTTTCATTTGACCTTATGCTTGAATGATAAACACCATATGTAACTACTGCTACAGCTCAAGCTAAGGCGCTAACTTGCTACGTGATAGTATGTTCCAGTACTAGAACCTTAGTTTTCTCTCAATGTAAATGCTCTGCGTCTTCTCTGAGTCTTTCCTACCCTCTCATGCATTTTATTACATCTATTTCCCAAAGCCCTCAAGGCCTAACGGTTTGTATTGAGGTGCACTACTTATCTATATGTCTTTTCCCCCATATTACTTCGTCCAAAATGGATCCCTATTGCCTACACACTGCACTACATTTGACCAGGGCCCATAGGGTGTACTATATAAGGATATAGTGTGCCATTTGGGACACAGGCTAGGAATAGCACAATTGGCATATTACTGGTGAGGAATAGGAATAGGAATAGGGTTTCAGTGACAGAGAAAGAAAGGCTGAACATTGATCAGGGTTGAATGACATCAAGGGAAAAGTGTTTGGTGGCAGTTTAGAGAGGTGTGTTATGTGTTCTATTCATTGGAAGATAAAGAGGGATCATAGACTGATGCTTGATTCCACTATAAAATAACACATCAGACCTTTCTGATCCCAAGAGAACTTCTATCTCTGGTTTTCCTTAAACGAAACCATTCAACCGTAGCTCTCTCTCTCTCTCTCTCTCTCTCTCTCTCTCTCTCTCTCTCTCTCTCTCAATCTCTCTCTCTCCTCCTCCCCCCCAGCTGAGTCTGTGAGTGGAGAGAGATAAAGTGCCATAAAGACAGAAATAGTGATTCTCTCTGTCTATCGCTGCTGCAGAAGACGGGGGAGGAGAGCCGAGGCGGCAGAGCAGAGCGATCAACAATCAAATCAGAACATCGCATCAGGGTGCCAAGGCTGGCTTTCAACTGGGAATCAGACATTTGAATCCTGCTGTGTAACTCTTCTGCATGCCAGTCACGCCGTGCACAAACACACACACACACACACACACACACACACACACACACACACACACACACACACACACACACACACACACACACACACACACACACACACACACAGATGGACACACAGACACATACATACACACCCTTGCTACAGACTCTACCACAGCAGATGCGCATGCATCCTGCTACTGACACAGCGACTCGCTCAGAACTCAATCTCATATTGCCTGTGCTTTGACTTATCCAATAAGCATCTAACTTTAGACAGGCCTTGTGGTGAATTGGTAATTAACACTCGTCAGGATCATAGTTAATTAGAGTTTTACATTTTGATTTCTCTGAGGTGACTGTGTGACAGATGACGTATCTGAATCTATATGTGTGTGTGTGTGTGTGTGTGTGTGGTGTGTGTGTGTGTGTGTGTGTGTGTGTGTGTGTGTGTGTGTGTGGTGTGTGTGTGTGTGTGTGTGTGTGTGTGTGTGTGTGGTGTGTGTGTGTGTGTGGTGTGTGCGCCTGTGTGTGCGCCTGTGTGTGCGTGTGTGTGCGCATGTGCGCGTGCGTGTGCAAGCGGAGGCAGAGTTGAGGCAATCCGAGTGCTGCACGCGGGTCTTAAATGCCAGAGAACAGAAGAGGGTGCAGGGGGAGTTACGGTCCTGTCCGTCTACGTGGCAGGGTGGTTATTGTAACGGAGATATGTTGACATCAGTGAGTGAATGGTGATTGAGAGCTAGGATCTTTTATAAAAAAATTTTTTTTATCCATAGACACCTTTAAAAGTAGAGGTATATTCTGCTGCTACCACTGTCTCTGACAGACAAAGCGATATAATTGTATCAACAAAAATAAAACGTTAAAATTGTGACGCTGAACATATCCCACCGTTGTTTTTGATAGTAAAGGGTTGAAATGGAATACATATGAGGAGGAAAAGAATACCCATTTGACTTTGAAGGAAAACCCAGTTCCCTTTGATACCAAGGTTCATTTCGTTTTCTCTATTTCCATTGGGGCATTAAGAGAAAAATAACAAGCCATTTGAGAGTGATAATTCAATATTAAAACCTCTCACACACAAACGGCACAAACTTCTCCTTGTTTGAAGTGGATGCTTTTAAAGAGAGATTTAGAAGAAGGGTAAAAACGTTCTGGGGCATGTGGAGCTGTAGAAGTAAGACACAGGAGAGGAACGAGCGACGCATACATCCCAAGACGAGAAAGCACCACAACAACAATATCGACAGCAGAACGGTAAACAGCACTTGAAGCCTTCTTTAAAGTCAGCTTCAAGGCGTGTGTGTGTGTGTGTGTGTGTGTGTGTGTGTGTGTGTGTGTGTGTGTGTGTGTGTGTGTGTGTGTGTGTGTGTGTGTGTGTGTGTGTGTGTGTGTGTGTGTGTGTGTGTGTGTGTGTGTGTGTGTGTGTGTCTGTGTGTGTGTGTGCGTGTGTGTGCGTGCGTGTGAGTGTGTGCTTCCGCACGCATGTGTGTTCAATAGCGTTGTTGTTTTATCTGCCACACTCCACACTCCACCGGTGCTACTGTTAATCCTCAGCTCTTAGCTCCTGGGCTCTGAGGCAGTCAACGTTACACTTCTAACACAGCCATCACACTCTTTAATGTGACACACAAAGACACAGACAGACTGGGGAACAGACTGTCAAACTATCCTCCTCTCACCTAAACCTGTCCATAAAACACAGTGGAGAGAAGTCATGAAACTACTGGAGGACTCATGATTGATGGCGGATCAGCCCCTAAAAGAACCATAACAGAATCAATTTTTCTTGTGTAGTAGAGGTTCAGTGAAAAGCATCGTAGTTCCCAGAGCTAATGTCTAGACTTTATCTCAGATGGCTAACACAAGTCTTGAGTTTAACAGAATCTGGGTCCGGGTTCCAAAAACATCTTAAGGCTAACTTCATCATTTGAACCTTGGTAGGAGCATCATTAGCTCTCCGAGCTGTTTCCCAAAACAATCGTTACTAAAAATCGCACTTGAAAACGCTCATTATTTACCGCCTGCCTCAGACCACTCGTAGAAAAGCTAAGTGAGTCATTAGATTCTTTTTTTCCACCTACCACATCACTTTATACACAATACAGCTCCACTAAACATTCACTTAATTATGCCACATTTGACACTGGCAAACAAGAAAAGAGACCAGGGTGAATTTAACCAGGGTGAAGTTAACATTTGGAGAACTTCATATTGATAGAAGCATTTCACTGGATATTTCAAGCGGACTGATTTGTAGGCTGTTAATAGAGTAGACTCGAGATGTTTATCTGTCCGCCGATAAGGAAACAACAAAGTTGACTACAAATACAAAGTTGCCGATGTCTTTGTTACAAACAAGCGAAGGATGAAAAGATGCTTCAGGTGAAAAGCAAGATAACTGCCTTAAAATATACAGTTGAAGTCGGAGGTTTACATACACTTAGGTTGGAGTAATAAAAATTCATTTTTCAACCACAAATGTATTGTTAACAAACTATAGTTTTGGCAAATCGGTTCGGACATCTACTTTGTGAATGACACAAGTAATTTTTCCAACAATTGTGTACAGAAAGCTTATTTCACTTACAGTTGATGTCGGAAGTTTACATACACCTTCGCCAAATACATTTAAACTCAGTTTTTCACAATTCCTGACACTTAATCCTAGTAACAATTCCCTGTCTTAGGTCAGTTAGGATCACCACTTTATTTTAAGAATGTGAAATGTCAGAATAATAGTAGAGAGAATGATTTATTTCAGCTTTTATTTCTTTCATCACATTCCCAGTGGGTCAGAAGTTTACATACACTCAATTATATTTGTAGCATTGTCTTTAAATTGTTTAACTTTTTTTGTTCAACTTCTTAAGCCCATAACCATGTGTGACGTCAAACTTCTACATGAGCATGACAAACCCCTTTTACCTGCCCACACGGACATGGAGCTGCCTGTTGCCAAACCTCAACACAACTATGATCCACCCATTTCATACCTCTCCACAGCCTGACTAACATAATTAATAATGAATGATTCAGAAAATCTAAACTGACAGGCGGCAAGTGAAACCTGGCCGTCCGTTTGATGGATTAAAAATGCAGCAGAGCAACATGACTTATAGATGAGGCCTGCCTCCCTTCACTGTTTAATAAGAACCAATAATTTGTGTGAACCGGATAGATGGGGTCGGAGCTAACCTAGCAGCTAGAGTGTTGGGCTAGTAACCAAAAGGTCGCTCATTCGAATACCTGAGGCAACAAGGTGAAAAATAAGTCGAAACGCCCTTGAGCAAGGCACTTAACCCTAATTTACTACAGGGGTACCGTACTATCAGTGGTGGAAGAAGTACTCAATTATCATACATGAGTAAAAGTAAAGATGCCTTAATAGAAAATGACTCAAGTAAAAGTCATCCAGTAAAATACTACTTGAGTAAAAGTCTAAAAAGTATTTGGTTTTAAATGTATCAAAAGTAAAAGTAGTTAGAAAAATATACTTAAGTATCAAAAGTAAAATCAAAAGTATAAATAATTTCAAATTCCTTATATTAAGCAAACCAGACAGCACAATTTTTATTTTTTTATTTTTTATTTACGGAGAGCCAGGGGCACACTCCAACACTTAGACCTAATTTAGAAATGAAGCGTTTGTGTTTAGTGAGTCCGCCAGATCAGAGACAGTAGGGATGACCAGGGATGTTCTCTTTATAAGTGCGTGAATTGGACAATTTTCCTGTCCTACTAAGCATTTAAAATGTAACAAGTACTTTTGGGTGTCAGAGAAAATGTATGGAGTAAAAAGTACATTATTTTCTTTAGGAATGTAATAAAGTAAAAGTAAAAGTTGTCAAAAATAGAAAAAGTCAAGTAAAGTACAGATATCCCAAAAAACGACTTAAGTAGTACTTTAAAGTATTTTTACTTAAGTACTTTACACCACTGCATACTACTATGGCTGAGCATGTAATACAACACATTCCACTACACCTATCCGGTGTATATGACAATAACACATCATTTCTTTTTGATAGAGGGAGTGAGCAGCAAGCTAAGCAATGCACACATTCACACAGAGAAAAGTGTTGCAGAACAGTATAGAACTACAAATCAGGGCTCGGTTTCCCAAAAGCATCTTAAGGATAAGTTCATCGTTAGAACCTTCGTAAGAGCATTCCGAGCCGTTTCCCGAAACTGTCTTTATTAATGTTGCACTTGAAATCGCTCGTAATCTAACGCCTGCCTCAGACCAATGGTAGAACAGCTAAGTAAGTCGTTAGATAACGTTTGCCCTACTTTATACACAGAAAATCTTAGCAAACATAGAATTAAGATGTTTATCTGTCTCCCTGGTCGCCTAAAACTTCATAGTTTTAACATAAATAGCCTAAAAAGTTTGCAATGTTATAAACAAGCAGGGCTGACTCCAGGCATAAGAGACATAAACTGTCGCTTAGGGCCCCAGGCCGCTAGGGGGCCCCCAACCCCCCAAAAAATTACTTTTAGGGGGGAACTCAATTTACTGTTGAGAGTTAAAATAGTACAAAACACAACGTGCAAGTTCGAAATTGGTTGTGCATCAGCAGTTTTTCTCTTGTTATGTCAGTTACAGACAGTCACTCAATTAACAATGTCAGCTAACAATTTTTAGATTGGTAAATTAGTCTAGCCAGCTATCTAAACTTGTCGTAATCATGGTCGAATACCGACCGGTCACACAGGGCACGTGCCCAGGGGCCCTGACATCCATGGGGCCAACATTGATTTTGTTTGTCACTCTCACTCAGATATCATTAACATGGCATAATCATGGCAAAATGTGTAGAATTGCAGGAAATTAATTGCTAAATGTTTTTCTCTGCCCCATGGCAAAAATGAGCCAGCCCTGTAAACAAGCAAGCATTTTTTATGAATTTAACTAAATTAGATAATAGCTAGATTATTAGGCTAAATATTGACACCACTTTAATGTATGTGCAATCGATAGACCTTTCTAGTATTAAGCCAATAGGCTACATCTGAGATACTTCAATATTCAGATCTATTAGGAATATAGTGTCACGGGTGTCGTAGGGTGTAGACCAAAACGCAGCGGGAAAATGTATACTAATCTTCTTTTTATTAGTGAAGAAGGAAAAAACACAAACAACATATACAAAAACAAACGAACTAGACAGTCTCGTCAGGCACACAGCAAAACAAGAAACAATCTCCCACAATTCCCAAAACAAACACACTCCTAAATATAGGACCTTCAATCAGAGGCAACGATAGACAGCTGCCTCCAATTGAAGGCCCCAATCCCCATTACCAAAACATAGAAATACAAACGCCTAGATAGAACATAGAAATAAACTAACATAGAACGATAACCCAAAAACCCCGGAATACATAAATCAAATACCCATCTACATACACAACCACCCCGAACCATATAAACCAAATACCCCCTCTACATGAACACATACACAAACACACCCTGAACCACATAAAACAAATACCCCCTGCCACGTCCTGACCAAACTATAAGAGCAAATAACCCCTTTACTGGTCAGGACGTGACATATAGGCTACTATGATCTAAAAACTCACCCATTTCACTTTAGCCTAAGCAGTAATCTCATGGTCAACATATTAGGTCTATGGCAACGTCGCTTAACTTGCTACTTCATGGTCAATTATTTTTATTATTTAAATTGTTTCATTGTAGAATATCTGTAGATCTATTTGAGGGGCAGCAGGTAGCCTATTGGTTAGAGCATTGGGACAATAACCGAAAGGTTGCTGGATCGAATCCCGGAGCTGACAAGGTAACAATGCCCCTGAACAATGCCCCTGAACAACCCGCTGTTCCCCGGTAGACTGTCGTTGTAATTAAGAATTTGTTCTTAACTGACTTGCCTAGTTAAATAAAAAAATATATATAATCATTTGAAGCTCAATTCCTGCCAGCCATTATAGGCTACAATGATTTGTTGAGCAATTATGAAAGAAATTGCCATCATATCCTATTTTTAGGTCACATTGATCCGAACAAGGGAACGAACGACTCTGACTTTATTTATTCTTGCTCACAGTTTACACAAACTGAAGAAATGCAGAATTTACATAATCAAACATTGCATACAAAATAGCACGAGGAAACACTTAGAATACATAACACAAGGAAAACAGAATACAAACACTTAAATACATAATAGGCTGCAGAACATTTCTTATCTTGATGGGAAAACTGTAGTGTACATTTTTTTATTCTGAACAGTCATAAATCATTTAAGAGCTACAGCGAGCCCTTTTGCCTATATTCTGGAATATTTTCAGCACAGGTATAGCTCCAGTAACCACACAGTTAAGTTTTACTTTGTAACGAGTGCATTGTGTGGTGTTTTGGGAAACGGGTGTGCCATCTTCGGCCTTTAATTTTATGATGCATCGTTAAAGCACTCGTAAGCCTAAATTCCATCGCTATGGGGAAACATGGCCCAGACCTTATGAATGAGGCCTACCTCCCTCCACTTTATAATAAGAAGCAAGAATCTGTGACGAACGGATAAATAGAGGGAGCTATCTTAGCAATACCAGAACTACTGCAGAGGGATATAGAGCTACACAGCTACAGACCAGACCCAACCAGTGTATAATACACTAATAATAACCAGGGAGCCAACTGAACTATATAGAAATACAGATGTACAATCGTAATTTGATCACCATGTTGCAGGATAACCTTCCTATAATGCAGGAAATGTAATATTTGTAGTGTATTTTGATGTTTAAAAAGGTTTGCAATGTCCATTTACAAACAATGTATCAATCCCTACAAAAAAGTCCCTTAATTATAATCCACATAAATTCACATTTCCTGTTGCTGCAGGATTATTTTCCTGCTTTACCAAACATGGTCAAATGAAGATCCTACATCTGTACTGCAGAGTAGTACAGAGGTACAGACTAGACCCAAACTCTTATTTAGTAATACCAGCATCCCGACTGTAATAAAAAGAACCTGTTTGGACTGGATAGAAGGAAAAATACCTGAGCCGTGCTCACAATCACACACAGAACTGAATTGTTGCAGCAAGGTACAGAGCTACAGAGATACATTTAACACCATCTCCCATCCTGGTAAACTGATGTATTTTTTAGTCGATGAAACGTCATGTTGCTGCGTAGTCTACCTAGTCCCAAACCACAGGAATGAGGCCTAACTCCATCACTTTAGAAGAAAAAAGAAGAAAGGAGAAGGAGAAGGAGAAGAAGAAGAACCTGGGTGAACCAGCTACGTAGAGGGAGCTAGCTTATAGCAATCCTCACACTCACAGCAATACAGAGAAAACTGCTGCAATGGTACAGAGCTACAGACCAGAGCACTCACTTGACACCACTATTCAGCGTTGAAGTACCATCCCTCATCCCACTACTGAGGTCTTATTTAGCTGAGGAGAAATCACCTTGCACCCATTGGGTGTGCTGCAGCACAGTATAGAGCTACAGACCAGACCACTCATTTAACACCAGAGTCCAGCGATAAACTAGCAGGGCCACTCGGCCATTCCTCATCCCACTACTGATGTCTTATTAAGCCGAGGAAAAATCACCTAGGCTCCCACTCCTGCTAGGCCACAGATAACTACTGCAGCAGTGAGATCATCAAATTCCATACCTACAGTACACAACTAACAACTCAACCATCTCTCTTCGCACTACTGATTTGTCTTCTTTTGCTGAAGAAAAATGGTGTTGCTGGGTAGCCTGCCTAGTCCACCCCCAAACCTGACACTGCTCTCTGCCTGCCTCCTGCAATCAGAGCTCAGGTGTAAGCTAAGCACACAGCTCCCAGGCAGCACAAAGGGTGAATCTCTAGCTGCCTTGCCTAGAGATATTACTTTTAAAAAATGGCGGTGTGAATTGATTAATCTTTCCTCTCTAGTCCACACATGGGCATGGGGAATAAATTGCCTCCAGAGTTGGCATGTCTTCATTTCTATACAGACAAAGTACGGAACATTGCCCTAAGTGTTACCCTTTGAAAATAAGGTGCCCCCAAGGCCCGGTAAGTACACTAGCACTACACTTCCAGTATTTGGCCCCTGTGAATAAGGCTTGGTCCATGTTATAGAGTTTTCCAAATGCTTGAATCATTGCTTTGGCTAGTATGGTAATCACACATCAAACAGTACTTACAGTATTCCAACATCACGTATTATTAATCGCTTAAGACAGTTCTTCACTTATGATGGACGCTTGTTGAAATGGAGAATGGTGTGTGTGATGAACCATATACTAACTGATGATGTTCACTGGGTCAAAGCATTTTTGAAAATATTTCAAACGTATAATTTCAAAAACACCTGCAGATATCAGACATTTAGCTACCATATTATTTTTTATTCATCTTCAGAGGCCGAATATAGTTATAGTTGCGTATAATTGTGTATTGAGGAAATATGACACAATGTTGATGTCTTGTTAAACACACTTTTAGGGTTGGAACCGGTTCAGGGAACAGAACCAAAAACCGGAAAACAACTAAAATTTGAGGAACAGAATCAGAACAAAAGTGATCTAGACTGTTCCGGAACAAGAACCGTTATTTTTAGGCGACCTGCCCCTCCCTTTCTGAAGGATAGTCTAGTAGCCTTCTGGGAGATAGATTTTTAATTAGAGAAGAATTCATTTAACCTTTTCAATGCTAGTAGTGTATGTGTATGTGTGTGTGGTGTAGTGTGGTGTGGTGTGGTGTGTGTGTGTGTGTGTATGTGTGTGCATCTGTGTGCATATGCTATCTGCTATGTAGCTACTCTACTGTATAAAAATCTACCTTCTGCCACTGCTCCAGCTTTGTCATAATGGCTGCGGTGAACGATTTGCTGCTGGCAATATGTGAGATATAGATTGTGACTTGTTGGGGGTATCAACAGGTCGTTGCAGGGTAATTCACACCGAGAACCGCAGGTGAGGGGAAAGATATGATTGCTTATAGGGTGGCCATGTGGTGAAAACCCATCATGCTAATAATATGCTGATGTTGCCTTGCACCACACTTGTGCCACACATGAAGTACAGCTACTGTTATTGTGGTATGAAAAAGACCAAAGTATGGCCTGAGATAAGTCAAAATGGCCACCACTTCCACCTAACATAAAGGACCTCATCAACAGCCCTAGAAACAGGGAGCAAAACAACTACAAAGGAAATACATTGATTGTCTCTTGAAAAGGACAACATACAGTGCCTTCAGAAAGTATTCAGCACCCCTTAACTTTTTCCACATCTTGTTGTGTTAGAAAGTTGATTCAAAATGGATTTATTTGTCATTTTTTGTCAATGATCTACACAAAATACTCTGTAATGTCAAATTGGACAAAAATTATAACATTTGTGACCCGTTTCAGGAAGCTAGGCATATGTCGCACGTCACTACTTCACAGGAGAGGGATTTGAACATATTTTGTATATTATTTTTATCAACATATGTTTTCTGGCAGAAATGCTTTCTGGAACATGTGTACTTTAATGTACCTTAATAACAAACATGTATGCAATCTATAAATACAACTAGCATTGATAAATGCTAAGCCTAGTTGGTTTAGCCATGGAAAAAGCCAAGAAACTTCCCCGTTGGCCATGATTGGCTGAGATAATGGGTTGGTTGGACATGCTGAGAGATGAGTTCAGATTGGTCTGCCATGTAGCATGCTTCTGTCTATAACATGAGCTGCTCATTATGTGTCCTTGCCACCTCTGTTTTTTTTTCAAGATATAACGTTAGCCATGGAGAACTACAAAAGTGTTGCTACTTTTCTCAACAACCTTGATGCCCTGAATTTGGCAGCCGCGATTGACAGATCAGTTGGAATAAATTGTGATGGGCTACTTTCTGCACACGCCACGTCAGTGTGAATCAGAGTAACTTGACACAACGGGCCAAACAAGCGTTCATCCATGTATACGGGTAAGAGTCTAGCTATATTTTCAGATATTTTACATTTCTAATTTTGTCAGAAAGTCATTTTCATTGCAAGTTATAGCGTACCGCTAGCTAGCGAACATTAGCTTGTTGGCTCGCTAGCTAACATTACGTGTATAAGCTGTGTAGTAATATTACTTGTATCTCAGAAAGCTATTTGCATTGCTAGTTATAGCTATTTATAGGGGCGGCAGGTAGGCTAGCGGTTAGAGCATTGGACTAGTAAGCAAAAGGTTGCAAGATTAAATCCCCGAGCTGACAAGGTAAAAATATGTCGTTCCGCCCCTGAACAAGGCAGTTAACCTGCTGTTCCTAGGACGTCATTGAAAATAAGAATTTGTTCTTAACTGACTTGCCTACTTCAATAAAGTTTAAATATAGGCCAAGGACTAGATAAAGTGTCTTTTTACTACTTCTTTCACCACTTTTAGTCTTGAAATCTTTGGTTGTTTACTACACTGTGAATCCTTAAAGAGATGGGTGGGACTAAGGCTTAAGAAGGTGTGAACGACACTGAGTGGGTGTAGACAAAGAGGAGCTCTCAAGTAGGTGTACCAAAACATTCAAGGACCATTTTCTCAAAAGTGGGGTTACAAGTTTATCAACTTCAAAGCCAAATTACTTTCCCATTGTTCCTCAACTCAATATACCATTTTGTAGCTCTGAATATGTACTTTTAACCAATGTAAAAAACACAATTTAAAATGTTGCTACATAAAACCGAATTGATGTGGTGGGTCACATTTGTAAAAATAAATTATACACTAATATATCTTGATTGCATAAGTATTCAACCCCCTGAGTCAATACATGTTAGAAACCCCTTTGTCAGCGATTACAGCTGTGAGTCTTTCTGGGTAAGTCTCTAAGAGCTTTGCACACCTGGATTGTGCAATATTTACACATCATTATTTTAAAATTCTTCAATCTCTGTCAAGTTGGTTGTTGATCATTGCTAGACAGCCATTTTCAAGTATTGTCACAGATTTTCAAGCTCATTTAAGTCAAAACTGTAGATCGGCCACTCAGGAACATTCTATGTCGTCTTGGTAAGCAACTCCAGTGTGTATTTGGACTTGTGTTTTAGGTTATTGTCCTGCTGAAAGGTGAATTTGTCTCCCAGTGTCTGGCGGAAAGCAGGTTTTCCTCTAGGATTTTGCCTGTGCTTTGCTGTATTCCATTTATTTTTAAGATGCTCCCTAGTCCTTGCCAATAACAAGCATACCCATAACCTGATGCAGCCACCAACATGATTGAAAATAAGAAGTGTGGTACTCAGTGATGTGTTGTATTTGCCCCAAACATAACATTTTGTATTCCAGATATAAAGTTAATTTCTTTGACACATTTTTTGGTGTTTTACTTTATTGCCTTATTGAAAACAGGATGCATGCTTTGTAATATTTTTATTCTGTACAGGCTTCCTTCTTTTCACTATGTCAATTAGGTTAGTATTGTGGAGTAACTACAATGTTGTTGATCCATCCTACAGCCATTAAACTCCGTAATTGTTTTATTGTCACCATTGGCTTCATGGTGAAATCCCTGAGCGGTTTCCTTCCTCTCCGGAAACTGAGTTAGAAAGGACGCCTTTACCTTTGTAGTGACTGGGTGTATTGATACACCATCCAAAGTGTCATTAAAAACTTGCTCAAAGGGATATTCAATGTCTGTTTTTTTATTTGTATTTTTACCCATCTACCAATAGGTGCCCATCTCTGCGAGGCATTGGAAAACCTCCCTGATATTTGTGGTTGAATCTGTGTTTGAAGATCACTGCTTCGACTGAGGGACCTTACAAATAATTGTAAGTGTGAGGTACAGAGATGAGGAAGTAAAAAAACAGTTTAACAATTATTGAACAGAGAGTGAGTCTAGGCAACTTATTATGTGACTTGTTAAGCACATTTTTACTCCTGAACTTATTTAGGCTTGCCATAACAAAGGGGTTCAATACTTATTGACATAAGACATAAAAACATGTGTTTAAAAAAAATGTAAAACATCATTCCACTTTGACATTATGGGGTATAAATCTCAATATAATACATTTGAAATTCAGGCTGTAACACAAGAAACTGTGGAAAAAGTCAAGGGGTGTGAATACTTTCTGAAGGCAGTGTATGAACAGTAACTGCTGTGCATGCCTTGTGATGGGATGACAACTTGAACCACTCTGTAGCCTACATGCGGTAAAGAGATCAATGGAATGCAGTCGGGATAAAGAACAAGGACACCGTCATTGGCGCACATTCCAAAAATCTGATCTTACAAGGTGGATATTCGTCAAATGAGTCATGATTTTTGTGTTCTAGCAAGCCCACTATGTGGTTACTAAAATCCAATCTGGATATATTTGGCTGTTTCCGCTGCATAATATTTAAAAATAGTCATTTTCATGGTTAGAAACAAATTCTGCTAAATGCTAACTCCCGTTCGTAAACTGGTAGCATAGCTAGCCATATAGAAATCGGTGGTGTTACTTAAAGCTGTTTTTAAGTGTAATGCAGTTGATTGGTGATGATGACATGAACATAATGCTTATATGTGATGGGGTTGACATCACATATAAGCATTATATTCACATTTTCACCTTAACATAGTGTGAAATACACATAAACAATAGTATAAATGTAGACACATTTTCCCCACATGTGATGCGTAAGTGACGTTGCCATGGCATTTCCATTGTTTTGGTTGAGTTTGATTGATCTCTTTACCACATCTATTGTCCTAATGAGTGGCCTGGTTGACTGCCTGTTCAAGTACCACAAAGTGACCATTAACGCTCACCCACAGTCCACCCATTTAAACCACTATTTCGCTTTGTTTTCATCATCCAACACGTAAGCGGTAGAAAAACAGTAATCGCTCACACCTGCCTCTCAACCCACACACGTCTCCCGCCGACCGGCTTGAGCCTGATTGGCAGCTCATTTAGAGAACAATAGACAATTACTTTGCCGTGAAGTCCCAGCCGATTGCCCTCTGTTAAAAGGTAGCCTCCCCCTCTGGTTCACTGAGCCAGGCGACAGAGTGAGGCTGTGTCCACAAAATGTAATCGTTTTGCTCACTGCGTACCCAACTGGCAAATGCGTAGGTATGAGTAGTTAATGGTCATAAAGAGGTAGGTAGTTAGAATACTTCCACCAGGTGTGCCACAGTTTCTGTCAGTGCACAAATGAAGGTGGCTGGATATTCATGTCGCCAGATGATGTTGAGGTCTCAAGCGAAGCACACTGATATAAAACTCCTCTGTATTTTACTCTAGTCTGTCTACGTTTTGACTAAATGTTACATAAATGTTCCACTAATACACTATTTATTCAATCCACTTTATGTTGTAAATCATACTTGACCACACATTCATAATTTATACTGTACATCCTATTGGGTACATATCAGTTTTATTACTGTGGTTACAACTTTGTTACTTTTTAATTTGACTTTTGATTATTATTGTCATTGATATTTGTACTGCATTGTTGAGGGAGCTTGCAAGTAAGCAGTTCACTGTACATTTTACACCTGCTGTAAACTGGGGATGTGACAAATTAACTGTGATTTGATAATACAATTGTTATGTAGTGTTATTCTATAATAGGTAACCACCAAGCCAGGACTAAAGACGAATCTAACAGATCATTTTATTACATAAAATGCACCATTTCCTGCGGTCTGCCTAGGTTAACAAAAAAAATATAAACAGTTTCTGTATATCTTTAATTCGACTGGAGTGTCAAATACGGCTTTTCCCACACAGGTGAGCACCGCCTGACATATTTCGGACACAGTGGCAGGGACCCTTTGACCACAATCTGGCCTCTCTCTCTCTCTCTCCCTCTCTCTCCTTCTCCCTCTCCCGGATCACCTGTGCTGCTTCCATTAGGCCGTGCTGGGAGTATGGGGCGACCCGACGTACCCACGCTGACATTTCACACAGGAAGAAGCCTACTAGCTGATGAATATGGAACGGGGCTATTATGGTTGTTATCGGCCCACTTCTCTATTGCACGCAGACTCTATTGCTAAAGTGTGTGTGTGTTTGTTCTTCAGGTGGACAGGTGGTCAGAGCAGGGGAAATGGAGAGGTGAATTCATACAGTGAGTGGGAGGTAGTCTGGATGAGATGTGTCTGTCATTTATTTTCATCTTATTTCCCCCTACGCTTCAGTGTTATTTCTCAGTTCTAAAGAACTGAACATGAGAGGAAAGTCTCACAGGGAAAGAACACCCTGTATAAAGATGTTGCACCTGACTGAAAGCACCAAAGGCTTGGGGAACAGACAAGACAATATTAGCATATCCACACACAGTACAACACTTGTTCCATTTCCCATTTCAGGCTTGAATGAACCACAATAAACCCATACACAGCAAGGAGTCAAAAAGTAAACTCCCTACAGACGAACAATGAATCAAACGAGCCAAATCCTTGACCCTAGTTATCCTCAATGCACATTGGAAGGGGATGGTGAGGAGTGGTGGGGAGGGTGGGAGGAAGGGTGGGAGGGAGAAAGAGAATTATATAAAGTGTGAAAGAGAAACAGAGAGAGAGTTCAACATTAGGAGAGAGAGGTAGAATGAGAGAACAAGAGAATAGAGAGTGCCATAGACAATATTTCACTCTGCATTGTAGAAGAGAACAGGACAGGATGACTCATGTTTTTGTCTACCTCAGACTACTTCATCCACTCTGGGCTAAGTGCAATCCCTGGTGTCCCCTCTTCTTCTCCTCTCCTCCTCTCCTCCTCCTCTCCTCCTCCCCTCCTCTCTCTCCTTTCCTCGCCTCTCCCCTACACTGCTCAGGAAGGCAATCAGGCCTGGCCAAAAACATATGCCCATACACCCTTGGTATGCATGTCAAATGGCACCTTATTGCCTATATAGTGCACTACTTTTGACCAGGGCCCATGGGGTAGTAGTGCAAACTATGGGTAATAGGGTGCCATTTTGGACGCACAACTCACATTTCACAGGCTGACGACAGCATTAGGCTTTAAAAAGAAAAAGCCTTTTTTACACTTGTTCGTACAGCACATGCATGAGCTGTCTTTTTATGTCCTGGGTTCCTCTTTGTCTAGCTGGAGGAGATATAGAACAATGTAGAATAATAAGAACAACTTGGTTTTAGATGAAGGCTTTCTCTGTGATGTGGCTCTTAGTGAGGTTGTTCTATTTGGTCGATGTTGAGGACACTATCACAGAAGAATTTTATCTTACATTCCACCAGAGAAGAAGTCCTTAGCCCATATATATATTTAGTTTCTTGACAATTTTTCACATGGAATAGCCAACATTTCTCAGAACAAGAATAGACTGACGAATTTCAGAAGAAAGTTATTTGTTTCTGGCCATTTTGAGCCTGTAATCGAACCCACAAATGCTGATGCTCCAGACACCCAACTATTCTAAAGAAGGCCAGTTTTATTGCTTCTTTAATCAGGACAACAGTTTTCAGCTGTGCCAACATATTGCAAAAAGGTTTTCTAATGATCAATTAGCTTTTTAAAATGATAAACTTGATTAGCAAACACAACGTGCCATTGGAACACAGGAGTGTTGTTTGCTCATAATGGGCCTCTGTACATCCTACTGTATGTAGATATTTCATAAAAACATTCTGCCGTTTCCAGCTAAAATAGTCATTTACAACATTAACAATGTCTACACTGGATTTCTGATCAATTTGATGTTATATAAATGGACAAAAAAAAGTGCTTTTCTTTCAAAAACAAGGACATTTCTAAGTGACCACAAACTTTTGAACAGTAGTGTATATATATACACAATTGATCTCTTTATTTAAATCACATCTTTAGCATACCCCCATTAGAACATTCTACCACATAATAATCTCGATGCTATACCCTCTGTATGATATTACATAAGTCCTTTAGCTCACAAGATAACATGTATATCTGTATTTCATTTCTTTCTGTATTTAATTTCTCTCTATGACATAGCTCCTGTTTGATCCTCAGCCAGGTCACCCTCGATACAAGTCAGTATCCGACGTCCATCCATGTCTGAGGATGTCGGGAGATGACGTGGAAACCGGCCTCTAGGGGCAACAGTGAGCGCTGTTACCTTCAAGTAAATTTCAGTTTTGCTCGAGTGTTGGGGATGGTGGATGGGCGTAAGGATCTACCTCTGATCCCAGCCTTAGAAAGTTGTTTTTTAGATGTTTGTTTTAAGCCTATCCCAAACCCTAACCATTTGGAGTTGATGCCTAACCTTAAGATTTTGGAGCTGATGGCTAAATTTAACCCTAACCTTAAAAATTCTGAGTTAATTCCTAAGCCTTAAACACTTCAAAATGTGACGTTTGAGAAGCATGGATGAACGTCTAATTCTGAAGTGAGAGTGTGAGAGCTAGTTGTTGATCCTATATACAGTACAGTTAATAGGATTTGAAAGCATGTTACTTAACACCATTTTCAATATCACCGTAAACTCCTAATAATCCCTTATAGGACCTTTCATGAGAACCAAAGCAGCCTATATTGGGAGTTGTATTGGGATTTGCAACGAGGAGGCTGGGACTGACGTCAAATTAGTTCATTTTCTGTGACGATGTTTAATTTAAATGTACATGTACTATATGCCGTATGCTTCTGAAGTACTACAGCTATGAACGGAAGAATATACAAAAAGCTATGCACAAGTGCCATAAACATTTTGCCAGCCTAAGATATCAACAGCACTTCAAACAGCATCCTGCTTTCCTGGAAAATATCCATATCGATATCAACTAACTAATAGTATCATTATGAGTTATCATGAGACAGTACGATGGAGACTACGGTTGCATCCCAAATGGCACCCTATTCACTATATAGTGCACTATGTTTGGCACAACAGTAGTGCACTACAAAGGGAATAGGGTGCCATTTGCGACAAACTATCACTGAAATACTTATTTACCCAAATCCAAACAGCACAGCGAGTTCACCTCAGTAAAACAAAACATCACTTATCTCATTCATACCTAATGTGTTGCTGATGCCTTATTACAGGGACTCTGTTAATGATACCATTCACTCAACACAGCAGCCATTTTAATTTCCCTTGCCTCAGAGAGAGATCACTATCCATCCCACACACACACACAGATCACTATCCATCCAAATGTATCTGGTGAGGGTTGACGCAAGGCAAGGTATCTAACAGCTATTTTGCGTAGCCTCTCCGAGCCATGAGATGAGAGTCGTACCTCTCGTTAGACTGAGCAATGAGAGGAGCACACACACACACACACACACACACACACACACACACACACACACACACACACACACACACACACACACACCTCCTACTTAATTATCTGCCTAATGGTGGAGGAGAATGGCGTTTAATTACTTTGGCCCAGATTTAGAATTATGTGAGCGAGAGAAAGAGAGAGAAGGGGGGGGGGGGGGGGGGGGGGGGCAAATGGATGTAATGTTGCGAGGATAAATGGAGTGATGGGATGATTTGCAGATGTTAGCACATATGCAACAAGCGTAGCAGACGTACTGAAAATACCACACCCGGTGTTCATTTCAACGTTATACTATCTGGTAAATAAGAGCAGGCGTAGTCACATTAAATATAGCTATTCAATACACAGTAAACATAAGATAAGCTCCGAGCATGCGCTGACCAACTGGCAAGTGTCTTCACTGACATTTTCAAACCGTCCCTGACCGAGTCTGTAATACCAACATGTTTCAAGCAGTCCCTGTGCCCAAGAACACTAAGGTAACCAGCCTAAATGACTATTGACTTGTAGCACTCACATCTGCAGCCATGAAGTGCTTTGAAAGGCCGATAATGGCTCACATCAACACCATTATCCCAGAAACCCTAGGCCCACCCTAATTCGCATACCGCCCCAACAGATCCACAGATGATGCAATCTCTATTGCACTCCACACTGCCCTTTCCCACCTGGACAAAAGGAACACCTATGTGAGAATGCTGTTCATTGACTACAGCTCAGCATTCAACACCATAGTGCCCTCAAAACTCATTACTAAGCTAAAGACCCTGGGACTAAACACCTCCCTCTGCAACTGGATCCTGGACTTCCTGACAAGCAGCCCCCAGGTGGTAAGGGTAGGTAACAACACATCCGCCATGCTGATCCTCAACACGGGGGCCCCTCAGGGGTGCGTGCTCAGTCCCCTCCTGTACTCCCTGTTCACTCATGACTGCATGGCCAGGCACGACTTAAACAGCATCATTAAGTTTTCCGCTGACACAACAGTGGTAGGCCTGATCACCGACAATGATGAGACAGCCTATAGGGAGGTCAGAGTCCTGGCCGTGAGGTGCCAGGATAACAACCTCTCCCTTAACGTGATCATGACAAAGGACATGATTGTGGTCTACAGGAAAGGAGCACGCCCCCATTCTCAACAATGGGGCTGTAGTGAAGCAGGTCGAGAGCTTCAAGTTCCTTGGTGTCCACATCACCATTAAACTATTGTGGTCCAAACACACCAAGACAGTCATGAAGAGGGCACGACAAAGCCTATTCTCACTCAGGAGACTGAAAAGATTTGGCCTGGGTCCTCAGAACCTCTAAAAAGTTCTACAGCTGCACCATCGAGAGCATCCTGACTGGTTGCATCACTGCCTGGTATGGCAACTGCTCATCCTCTGACTGCAAGGCACTACAGATGGTAGTGCGTACAGCCCAGTACATCACTGGGGCAAAGCTTCCTGCCACGCAGGACCTCTATACCAGGCGGTGTCAGAGGAAGGCCCTAAACATTTTCAAAGACTCCAGCCACCCTAGTCATAGACTGTATACTCTGCTGCCGCGCGGCAAGCGGTACCAGAGCACAAGTCTAGGGCCAAAAGGCTTCTTAACAGCTTCTACCTCCAAGCCATAAGACTCCTGAAGAGCTAATCAAATGGCTAACCAGACTATTTGCATTGCCCCCCCCCCCCCACACTTTTACACTGCTGCTACTCTGTTTATTATCTATGCATAGTTACTTTAACTCTACCTACATGTAGATATTACCTCAATTACTTTGACTAACCGTTGCCCCTGCACATTGACTCTGTACCGGTACACCTTGTAAATACAGTTGAAGTCAGAAGTTTACATATACTTAGGTTGGAGTCATTAAAGCTCATTTTTCAATCACTCCACAAATTTCTTGTTAAAACCTCTCTAGGGTATGTGGGACGAAATCGTCCCACCTACTCAACAGCCAGTGGAATCCCGTGGCGCGATATTCAAATACCTTAGAAATGCTATTACTTCAATTTCTCAAACATATGACTATTTTACACCATTTTAAAGACAAGACTCTCGTTAACCTGTTATGGCTAGGGGGCAGTATTTTCACGGCCGGATAAAAAAACGTACCCGATTTAATCTGATTATTACTCCTGCCCAGAAACTAGAATATGCATATAATTATTAGCTTTGGATAGAAAACACTCCAAAGTTTCTAAAACTGTTTGAATGGTGTCTGTGAGTATAACAGAACTCATTTGGTAGGCCAAAACCTGAGAAGATTCTGTACAGGAAGTACCCTGTCTGACCATTTCTTGAGCTTCTTGATTATCTCTATCCAATACAAGGGATCTCTGCTGTTACGTGACACTTCCTACGGCTCCCATGGGCTCTCAGAAGGCTGAAAAAAAAGCTGAATCGTGGCTTTGCAGGCTCTGGCTGAAAAACATTAGCGTGTTTGGATAGTGGCCAGTCACAGTACTATGAGACTGAGGCTCGTGCACGAGTCGACTCCATGTTTGATCTTTGAACGAAAACCACCACTCCCGGTCGGAATATTATCGTTTTTTACAAGAAAAATGGCATAAAAATTGATTTTAAACAGCGGTTGACATGCTTCGAAGTACGGTAATGGAATATTTAGAATTTTTTGTCACGAAATGCGTCGTGCGCGTGACCCTTATTTACACTTCGGATAGTGTCTTGAACGCACGAACAAAACGCCGCTATTTGGATATAACTATGGATTATTTTGAACCAAACCAACATTTGTTATTGAAGTAGCAGTCCTGGGAGTGCATTCTGACGAAGAACACCAAAAGTAATCAAACTTTTCTAATATTAAATCGGAGTTTGGTGAAGGCTAAACTTGCTGGGTGTCTAAATAGCTAGCCCTGTGATGCCGGGCTATGTACTCAGAATATTGCAAAATGTGCTTTCACCAAAAAGCTATTTTAAAATCGGACACCTCGATTGCACAAAGGAGTTCTGTATCTATAATTCTTAAAATAATTGTTATGTTTTTTGTGAACGTTTATCGTGAGTAATTTAGTAAATTCACCGGAAGTGTTCGGTGGGAATGCTAGTTCTGAACGTCACATGCTAATGTAAAAAGCTGGTTTTTGATATAAATATGAACTTGATTGAACAAAACATGCATGTATTGTATAACATAATGTCCTAGGGTTGTCATCTGATGAAGATCATCAAAGGTTAGTGCTGCATTTAGCTGTGGTTTTGTTTTTTGTGACATTATATGCTAGCTTGAAAAATGGGTGTCTGATTATTTCTGGCTGGGTACTCTGCTGACATAATCTAATGTTTCGCTTTCGCTGTAAAGCCTTTTTGAAATCGGACAGTGTGGTTAGATAAAAGAGAGTCTCGTCTTTAAAATGCTGTAAAATAGTCATATGTTTGAAAAATGGAAGTTTTTGTATTTTTGAGGAATTTGTAATTCGCGCCACGCCTATCATTGGATATTGGAGCATGTGTTCCGCTAGCGGAACGTCTAGATGTAAGAGGTTAATCTAACCACACTGTCCGATTTAAAAAAGGCTTTAAAACCAAAGCAAAACATTAGATTATGTCAGCAGAGTACCCAGCCAGAAATAATCAGACACATATTTTTCAAGCTAGCATATAATGTCACATAAACCCAAACCACAGCTAAATGCAGCACTAACCTTTGATGATCTTCATCAGATGACACTCCTAGGACATTATGCTATACAATACATGCATGTTTTGTTCAATCAAGTTCATGTTTATATCAAAAAACAGCTTTTTACATTAGCATGTGACGTTCAGAACTAGCATACCCACCGCAAACTTGCGGTGAATTTACTAAATTACTCATGATAAACGTTCACAAAAAACATAACAATTATGTTAAGAATTATAGATACAGAACTCCTTTATGCAATCGCTATGTCCGATTTTAAAATAGCTTTTAGGCAAAAGCACATTTTGCAATATTCTGAGTAGATAGCTCGCCATCACGGGCTAGCTATTTTGACACCCACCAAGTTTGGCCCTCACCAAACTCCGATTTACTATAAGAAAAATTGGATTACCTTTGCTGTTCTTCGTCAGAATGCACTCCCAGGACTTCTACGTCAATAACAAATGTTGGTTTGGTTCAAAATAATCCATAGTTATGTTCAAAAATACTCTGTTTCGTTTGTGCGTTCAAGACACTATCCGAAGGGTGACGAAGGGTTACGCGCCCGACGCGTTTCGTGACAAAAAAATTCTAAATATTCCATTACCGTACTTCGAAGCATGTCAACCGCTGTTTAAAATCAATTTTTATGCGATTTTTCTCGTAAAAAAGCGATAATATTCCGACCGGGAAACCCTGTTTCGTTCAAAGACGGAAAAATAAAAACATGGTGTCGGCTCGTGCACGCACCTCAGTCTCATTCTTCTCTGATCGACCACTATCCAAATGCGCTACTGTTTTTCAGCCTGGGCCTGCAAAGGCATCATTCCCCGTTCTGCCGCCTTCTGAGAGCCTATGGGAGCCGTAGGAAGTGTCACGTTACAGCAGAGATTCTAAGTTTTCAATAAAGAGAGTGTAGAAGGCCAAGAACTGGTCAGAGAGGGCACTTCCTGTAAGGAATCTTCTCAGGTTTTTGCCTGCCATATGAGTTCTGTTATACTCACAGACACCATTCAAACAGTTTTAGAAACTTTAGGGTGTTTTCTATCCAAATCAAACAATTATATGCATATTCTAGTTTCTGGGAAGTAGTAATAACCAGATTAAATCGGGTACGTTTTGTATCCGGCCGTGCAAATACTGCCCCCTATCCCCAACAGGTTAACAAACTATAGTTTTGGCAAGTCGGTTAGGACATCTACTTTGTGCATGACACAAGTAATTTTTCCAACAATTGTTTACAGACAGATTATTTCACTTATAATTCACTGTAACACAATTCCAGTGGGTCAGAAGTTTACATAGACTAAGTTGACTGTGCCTTTAAACAACTTGGGAAATTACAGAAAATGATGTCATGGCTTTAGAAGCTTCTGATAGGCTAATTGACATCATTTGAGTCAATTGGAGGTGTACCTGTGGATGTATTTCACGGCCTTCCTTCAAACTCAGTGCCTCTTTGCTTGACATCATGGGAAATCAAAGGAAATCAGCCAATCAGACAAATTGTAGACCTCCACAAGTCTGGTTTATCCTTGGGAGCAATTTCCAAATGCCTGAAGGTACCCCGTTCATCTGTACTAACAATAGTATGCAAGTATAAATACCATGGGACCACGCAGCCGCTCAGGAAGGAGACGTGTTCTGTCTCCTAGAGATCAAGTTCAAATCAATCCCAGAACTACAGCAAAGAACCTTGTGAAGATGCTGGAGGAAACAGATACAAAAGTATCTATATCCACAGTAAAACAAGTCCTATATCGACATAACCTGAAAGGCCGCTCAGCAAGGAAGAAGCCACTGCTCCAAAACCGCCATAAAAAAGCCAGACTACGGTTTGCAACTGCACATGAGGCCAAAGATTGTACTTTTTGGAGAAATGTCCTCTGGTCTGATGAAACAAAAATAGAACTGTTTGGACATAATGACCATCATTATGTTTGGAGGAAAAAGGGCGATGCTTGCAAGCCGAAAAACACCTTCCCAACCGTGAAACACGGGGGTGGAAGCATCATGTTGTGGGGTGCTTTGCTGCAGGAGGGACTGGTGCACTTCACAAAATAGGTGGGTCTTCCAAATGGACAATGACTCCAAGCATACTTCCAAAGTTGTGGCAAAATGGCTTAAGGATAACAAAGTCAAGGTATTGGAGCGGCCATCACAAAGCCCTGACCTCAATCCTATAGAAAATTTGTGGGCATAACTGAAAAAGCTTGTGCGAGCAAGAAGGCCTACAAACCTGACTCAGTTACACCAGCTCTGCCAGGAGGAATGGGCCAAAATTCACCCAACATATTGTGGGAAGCTTGTGAAAGCTTCCCCGAAATGTTTGACCCAAGTTAAACAATTTAAAGGCAATGCTTCCAAATACGAATTGAGTGTATGTAAACTTCTGACCCACTGGGAATGTGATGAAAGAAAAAAACCCAGAAATAAATCATTCTCTCTACTATTATTCTGACATTTCACATTCTTAAAATAAAGTGGTGATCCTAACTGACCTAAGACAGGGAATTTTTACTCGGATTAAATGTCAGGAATTGTGAAAAACTGAGTTTAAATGTATTTGTCTAATGTGTATGTAAGCTTCCGACTTGTGAAAAAACTGAGTTTAAATGTATTTGGCTAAGGTGTATGTAAACTTCTGACTTAAACTGTAGCCTCGCTACTGCATTGTTGGTTAAGGGCATTTCACTGTAAGGCCTATACCTGTTTTATTCAGCGCATGTGACACATACAATTTAATTTGCTAAGCACATACAGTTAAAATATTATAATTTAATGGCTTATTATTGCTGCAGACTATATTATTATGTGATCATTATCTCTGTCTATTAGGTCCCTGAAAGATGAATATGGGTTAGCTTGTCAATATTCTATCATGACAGCTACTAGCCTGAGAGTTGGTTATGGATCGTGAGAATAGCCTGCTAAAAAAATGTTTGTAGTTGAAATTAAAGACTATAGAAGAGATGGGGGGAAATGTGGACACCCATCTTTTCACCTCAGATGACATTTGCTCCCTGGGTAATGTAAACATTGAAAGGGGATTGCACAGCGTTTGCTACTGTAGCCACTGTAGTGTCCCTAGTTAAACTGAAAAGACTTGAGAAGGGGAAAGACTGGAGGAGAGGGGGGAAAACGAGCACACCCCTCTATCCTGAGATGACATTTGTTTCCTGCCAAAGAAATCACACGTGGTTCACAAAATAACCCTGTGTAAAAAAAAAAAAAAAAATACACATTGAAACATTGAAAGTGAAAAGAGGATACATTTATATAAATATTCTATCATGACTGCTACCAGCCTGAGACTTGGTTATGCTTGTAAACAAAGTGTTCTTAGTCGGACTGAAAAGGAAGGAGAAGGTAGAAATAGTGCACTACATAGGATATAGGGTGCCATTTGGGACGCAGTGAAGGGAAAGAAATTAGGACACCCCGCTTTACCTCAGATGCCATTTTGCTCCGTGCCAAAGGGCATTGCCATCAAACTGAGCCTGGTGGTTTAATCCTGGGTAATCTGTCTTCAAAGGCAGAATCACTTGGTTAAAAAAATTGAGCTCTCACTTTATCAACATCTCAGCTCGTAGGAAGGAAGTCACGAAGTCTCAGGCTGTGTCCCGCTTCTCTACCCTACTTACACACTTCCCTTGAAGGATTTAAACAGATTGGATGGGTGAAAACATTGGCTGGAAGGAGAGGTAGGGTGCAAGTGCACGATCACTGGAATGCTAGTTTCTTTCCAATAGGAGTGTGTGTACATACTGTCCAGATAACAATGATGCGTAAATATAGATCTGAATAAATGCCCATGCTGCATATAGAGCTGTGTGTGTGTGTTACCGTGTGTGTGTGTGTGTGTGTGTGTGTGTGTGTGTGTGTGTGTGTGTGTGTGTGTGTGTGTGTGTGCTGAAGTGTAATCAGAAGGCCTTGATGCCCTGCGGTGGCTCCCTCTACATCTGAGAGATTCTCATGGTTGAATTATAGATGATGGGTTCTGTAAACCATAGAAGGTGAATATCACCTACAGTGTACACACAGAACAGAACCGCTCGAGGATCTGTGTATAGAAATAGCTGAGCAATGTGTCACGTCAAATCAAACGCCTGTCCGTGGGGTATAAACCACTTTAACCATGACAGGGAGTTAGAACAAATATAAACATATTCATATGAATACGTTAACATACCGCAAACAGACACATTCGCATGCAAATACACAGACAAATATGCTGTAGGATAATGTATCTGTTTACGTTCACAAATATGAATAGAATACAATGTACACTTTTTGTGTGGGTTAAGCTTGACAAAATACCTTCGGGTCGAAACGTTGCACAATAAAACCGGAAGAGCAATCGACAGTGTGCAGTTGTCTTTCTTTCATCAATATGCACAGTTCACACATCCAGACGGAAACGTATATAGTTAGTTAGCGCTGTAGAGACAATAACAGTGGATGTTACAAGGTGATTGAGGGTGATCCTATTCACTGCAGCATCTCCGTATGAAAAGCCTTCAGCTGCTAACTTTCAATGTCCGAACTCCAGCTATGAAGCCCAACGAGCAAATCAATAGAGTATTGAGCGACGTCAGGTTCAAAACTTCTTGTTCTTTTATTTTCTCGCTCCATCTCTCTCTCTCTCTGCCTGTCTCTCTCTGACTAACAGCCGAGGCCTGCTAACACTGAAGAAAGTAAAATATCAGAATTACATGATTCAAAGGTAACAGTGTATCCGTAGCACACCTAACAGCCACAACGCAGACGCTTTGTACCCAAAACTACCCCGCTGATGCTTTTATTTATCTCAAAACAGGTTTTCACTCACAAAACTGTAACAGGGCATTTGGGAGTGTAATTTTGGAAAGTGGGGCATGAATCGCTGTCATGGTTATACAAAGATGTGTTTTCATTCCCTACCAGAGTGGTGAAGTGGAATCAGGAAGGAACTTTGTCATCATTTAAGATGATTTGACGTTGAGGACATTTTAACCCTAACAACTGACGTTAGTAAATAGTCTAATCCATCTCCATTGATGACTCTTATTAAACCTGCATCCATCTAGTGAAACTGTTTGGAAGGGCTTAGACTGGAGTGGCCTGCTGGGCTTTGGCAATTGGAGAAGATTAAATTCTTCTATTCCTAACAGGCAGACCATGGAGCAGCCATCTTGGACAGCTGATCTACTATTGACTACCAGTCAGAGGGCACAAACTGTGGCGAGACAGATGACAGGGATAAAGCTCCCTGACAGTAAATGGGCCTCAAATGAAAGATTTCCCATCCATGCAATGAAAAACAACTAGCAGAGCCAGTAAAGTGGCTGACTGTCGCCCCATGAACACACACACACACACACACACACACCCACACACACCCACCCACACACACACACACCCACCCTATTGCAGCGCGATGGCAGTCAGAGTTACAGCTTTGTTTCTGCTTGATAATGTGCTGACAGTGATTACATTATCCCTATATCTCATTTGTTAGAGATCCCAGCATATTGTCTCATAAATAAAGCAGTGTCCAGTTATGGTCAATGGACGTATCCATCCTTCTGAGTACCCCATTGAGGCCCATCTGCATCATTGGTAATCTCCCTCAGGGCATGGCCAAACATAAAGACAGGGCCTGGAGATGTAGCATGCTAATGGGCTCACAGCACAGCATCAATGGTGTTCTCTGAACCATCCTCAGGCGTACAGAATCAACGGTGCTACTCAGAGCTCAGAGATCGCTCCGCTGTTAAAGCCTGGTGACTTCATAATGAGACCCCCTAGACTCACCTCACAGGTGGCTTTAGATGGCTTCAGTTAGATGAGAGAGATGAGTTTGGAAATGTGCTTTGAGAGTCATTCTGAGAACCCACAACCGCACGTGCGCACAGACAACACAAAGAAGCACACAGAGGCATGCAGACGCACGCACACGCACACTCCCAAACATCCTGTCCACCCCTTGGCGGGCTAACCATGTAGTCAGTCCTCCCCTCAAACCTCTTTCCCTGGACCTCTCCCATGAACATGCTCTCACAGTCTCACGCCAGAATTAGCCATTCATCCATGTTTCTCAAACTTCAAATTTCGAAGTTGTTCCAACCGTCTAATTTCAAAGTGTTTAAGGTTAGGTATTAACTCAGCATTTTTAAGGTTAGGGTTAAGTTTAGGCATCAACTCCAAATGGTTAAGGTAAGGGTAAAGGTTTGGGATAGGCTTAACCCTCCTGTGTGTTCCGGTCGAATTGGACCGATTTACAAGTTCTCTCTGAAAAATGTAGTTAATTTAATCTGGTCGTCATAAGGTTCCATGACTTTGTCCACACAGGGCATCTGAACACTTTGATGATTTCCATTAAATTTGGAGTGTTTTATTTAACTTTTGTATACCTGTGGTGTTCCCGGTCAAAAATGACCAGTCATTAGAAACGAATGGGTGAGACTACAATTAGTTTAAAAAATTTAGTTCAGGCACATGCCGTTTCATCAGATGGACACACTTCCTCTCCCAGACCCCCAAACACACACCTCACTCCCCTTCTTAGCTTCCATGGCAACCACCACGAGAACCTTTCCCCAATAGAATCTTTCCCCCACGGGAACCACACCTGTTGGCATTCTCACAAACAATCGCAACATTGTTTCAATAATATATCAAACTTTTCTCGCAGCTCTGGTATATAAATCTTTTTTGAGGCCTCGCTCACAATTCATTCTGTGGCAGCACAATGACCAAACGATATGCTGTATGTGAGGCTCTTGATCATATCTTTGATCATGACACCGGTGAGGAGGAGAGAGGCCAGGAAACTGACAGTGAAGATGCTTTTCTCACAGCGCTGGTGTACTCAAAAACAAGCTGTAAGAGCTCAGGTCAATGAGGCCTACAGGCCATAAATAGCAAATAGAAGTTCAAAACTTGTAATGTTCACAAGAACTTAAGTTGATGAAAAGATCTATCACAACATTAGGTGATAATATATGTATTATTATGGATTTATAATCAGCTATAATGGGGCGGTCATTTTGGACCGGGAACACAGAATTAATTAACATGAAACGAACACAACAGGAGGGTTAAAACAAAAATATCAAAAACCAGTTTCTATCGCTGGAATCAGAGGTAGATGCTTATGCCCTTCTGCCATCCACAACACCTTAGCAAAACTGAAACTTGAAGGTAACAACGCTCACTGTTATGCTGACTTGTATCACGGGTGACCTGCCTGCTCTGATTGGTCAATCTAACTAGTGACTTTTCAGATGGAAAAAGGCTTGCCACCCACTTAAGTGTTTCCTTTCTTTGAAAATATAAATTCCGCATGCATGTCCTCCGCTTGTGTTTGGTCAATCATTTATGTGGCAGAAATGAAAACAGGCCTAGGAGAGGATTGTGCAATCACCATTCAACTGGAGCGCTTGTGAAAAACCACATATTCAAAGTCCATCCTCAAGCAGTAGGCACAGTGGGGGTGTACAGAGAGAGTTGCAATCATGTTTGAAACGTTGATAGAAGGGGTTCAAACACTGTGTGTGTGTGTGTGTGTGTGCGCGCGCGCGCGCACGTGCGAGCGTGGCCACACCACATCAATGTTTCTAAACAAGCTCTGATGTGTTAAAAAAAATATATATATATACAGCTGGTATTCATGGCGCTATTAGCATAAATCGTGTCATGATTCTCTGTCTCTCCCAGCCTCTCCCCACAGCCAGATGCCATATGCATTTGCCAAGTATATGTCCATCTCCATCCTCCCACTTTCTCCAATCGCACAGATTGAGGGGAAGCCTCTGCCATCACAGATTGAGGGGAAGCCTCTGCCATCACAGATTGAGGGGAAGCCTCTGCCATCACAGATTGAGGGGAAGCCTCTGCCATCACAGATTGAGGGAAAGCCTCTGCCATCACAGATTGATTGTACAGCTCCCATTCTTTCTCACTGTGAGACAAAATCTCTGTCTCTCTTTGTTTCACTCTCTCTTTCGCTCTCTTTCATGCTCTCTCTATCCCTCCCTCTCTCTCTCTTTCTTGCACCCTGTCTCCTCCCTCACAGACACCGGGCACTGTTTACTCAGGGCTGTAGATGCCAAGCCATTGCCATGGGCTATGGAAATGGACAATTATTTTCTCTCTAATTCAGGACTGGTTAAAGGAGCAAAAATACCTGCAATCCACTGAAAAATGGAGGATCCCTTTTTCAGATAATGTTGATACAATCAAAAGTTATTTATCTATGTATCTAAGAATACATTGGGTACTGGGTGGAAAAGACTTATGATACGACTGAGATGACATTGCTGTGGTGTTACTAATGCTAAATATAATAAGCTGAGAAGACATTGGTATACACGACATTACACTCACACCCAAGATAGACGTTTCCCAGAACATTACCCAAGATAACCATGAAGTTCTAGTTAGGGTTTAATCGAACATTAGGAAGATAATATCTTTAAAACATTCAAAGCATGCTTTTGGTAACCAAAACACGTTCTTTTTCATTAGTGTATTGTTTATATAGTCCCAAAATGTTTTCAATGTCAGCAATCACATTTTCAAGAGATAACTTTCAAAATACAAAAATATAGCCGGTATGATGCTGGTTGGTCCCTGTGAGGGATTAGTGTGTGTAAGGCAGAGGAGAGGTAAGTCCCAGCCCATGGCTGAACTCTTCGCTGGGCTGTTCTCCTGAGGGCTGCTGCCCTAAGATAGGCCTCTGCATAAATATACAGAAGCTGCACTCCTCTGATAAACGCACTCCTCTCCTTCCTTCCTTCCTTTCTTTCTTTCTTTCTTTCTTTCTTTCTTTCTTTCTTTCTTTCTTTCTTTCTTTCTTTCTTTCTTTCTTTCTTTCTTTCTTTCTTTCTTTCTTTCTTTCTTTCTTTCTTTCTTTCTTTCTTTCTTTCTTTCTTTCTTTCTTTCTTCCTTGCTTCCTTGCTTCCTTGCTTCCTTGCTTCCTTCCTTCCTTCCTTCCTTCCTTCCTTCCTTCCTTCCTTCCTTCCTTAGGGTTACGTTGGTGCACTGGTACACAGGAGAGAGAGCGAGAGGAAAAGGGAAGGGAGGGGCTGGTGGGACCACAGTTCAAAACTTAAAAGGAGTTTAATAACAGGATCTACCTTGAAGATGGGTCGCTACACGTGTGAAGGGACTCTAAAGATAACAGCTTTGAAGGGCTACAGCCCACAGGTAAAGGGATCACAGGCATGATTATGCTGATATTCAAGTGCTCAATTTGCATTGTGGTTAGTGGAACATTATCACGTTAAACCATCAGAGCAACGGAACGTGTACAAAGGGAGTGCAGTGCTCTGGCTTCATAGTGGTTTGATGGTACAGAACAGAACAGTCATGGGTGGATGAAAGTGACGTAACCATGGAGTCAGATGAATTGAAAACAATTATGAGCCTGATTAATTTGGAGTGTTTCCGTATTCTATTTAGCAGTGTGTAAGTGTGTGTGTGTGTTTAACTTTTCTAACAGCACCGAAATGGGAGAAACACATGTCTCTAGTGAAGTGATATTATCCCTTATCCCCCCTTAGACACCACAGCTTTGAAGATAAACTAGAAAGAGATGAAGAAAGGAACAAAATGAAGGATGAGAGATATATTTCATTGGAATTACCCAACCTCCTCTCCCTAAATCAAATCTGTTCTGTCTCAAACTTTAGGAGCCAGGCAGGGAGAGAGAGAGGCAGAATCTGTTCTGTATCAAATTTTAGGAGCCAGGCAGGGAGAGAGAGAGGCAGAATCTGTTCTGTATCAAATTTTAGGAGCCAGGCAGGGAGAGAGGGAAGCAGAGCCTGTTCTGTATCTAGCAAAATGAAAAGGAAAATGCTCTAGCTGCAATATCTGCCATCGTCAGCGCTCTTAAAATACATCTTCTATGGATATGGTAATCCTGTCTTGCCCGGTGCTCTTAGGGATATTAGTTGTGTCAGTATTTTATTTTACCTTTATTTAACTAGGCAAGTCAGTTAAGAACACATTCTTATCTTCAATGACAGCCCAGGAACAGTGGGTTAACTGCCTTGTTCAGTGGCAGAACGACAAATGTTTACCTTGTCAGCTCGGGGATTCGATCTTGCAACCTTTCGGTTTCAAGTCCAAAGCTCTAATCACTAGGCTACCGGCCACCCCATGGCAGCCTATGGTGGTTAGTGAGGGACTGGGAGAATCACTGCTGCTGCTCTAAAGGAGACGTGAATCCCCAGGTCATGGAGAGGTCAAGTATTCCAGACTACTACTACCAGTTCTAGACATACTACTACAGTAGTTTTAGTACTATAGTAGTTCTATACTGCTACTCCTGCCATATATGCCTATTCAGATTAGATTTATTAGGATCCCCATTAGTCATCGCCAATGGCGACAGCTAGTCTTACTGGGATTTGACACATAACAAAAAATACATTACCGACAAAAGACAATTTACACACATTTAAAAACATGAACATGTAGTCTGTGTGTGCATCTATCAGTTTCACATACATGTCAGTGCATACACAACAAGTAGGTCACATGGAGGAGAGGAGTTGTGCCGTGAGGTGTTGCTTTATTTGTTTTTTGGAACCAGATTTGCTGTTCACTTGTTTGTTAAAAAAACAAGAAGTGACGAAGTGAGTCTTTCCTCAACTCTTAGCCAAGAGAGACTGGAATGCATAGTATTAATATTAGCCCCCTGATTAAAATGAAGGACAAGACATGCTGCTCTGTTCTGGGCCAGTTGCAGCTTAACTAGATCTTTCTTTGCAGTACTTGACCTTATGACTGTGGAGCGTTGTGTCAAAAAAGCAGAGCATCTATTTATTACGGACAGACCTCTCCCCATCTTTACAACCATTGAATTGATATGTTCTAGGAATACAGATATGCATCTGTTGGTCACAGATACAGTTGAAGTCGGAAGTTGACATACACTTAGGTTGGAGTCATTAAAACTAGTTTTTCAACCACTCCACAAATTTCTTGTTAACAAACTATAGTTTTCGCAAGTCGGTTAGGACATCTACTTTGTAAAAGACAATTGTTTACAGACAGATTATTTCACTTATAATTCACTGTAACACAATTCCAGTGGGTCAAAAGTTTACGTACACTAAGTTGACTGTGCCTTTAGACAGCTTGGGAAAATCCAGAAAATGATGTCATTGCTTTAGAAGCTTCTGATAGGCTAATTGACATCATTTGAGTCAATTGAAGGTGTACCTGTGGATGTATTTCACAGCCTAACTTCAAACTCAGTTCCTCTTTGCTTGACATCATGGGAAAATCTAAAGAAATCAGCCAAGACCTCAGAAAAATGAATTGTAGACCTCCGCAAGACTGGTTCATCCTTGGAAGCAATTTCCAAACACCTGAAGGTACCACGTTCATTTGTACAAACAATAGTACGCAAGTATAAACACCATGGGACCCTGAAGCCGTCATACTGCTCAGGAAGGAGACGCGTTCTGTCTCCTAGAGATGGATGCACTTTGGTGCGAAAAGTGCAAATCAATCCCAGAACAACAGCAAAGGACCTTGTGAAGATGCTGGAGGGAACTAGTACAAAAGTATCTATATTCACAGTAAAACTAGTCCTATATCGACATAGCCTGAAAGGCCGCTCAGCAAGGAAGATGCCACTGCTCCAAAACTGCCATAAAAAAAGCCAGGTTACGGTTTGCAACTGCACATGGGGACAAAGATTGTACTTTTTGGAGAAATGTCCTCTGGTCTGATGAAACAAAAATAGAACTGTTTGGCCATAATGACCATCGTTATGTTTGGAGGTAAAAGGGGGAGCAAGCCAAAGAACACCATCCCAACCGTGAAGCACGGGGGTGGCAGCATCATGTTGTGGGGGTGCTTTGCTACAGGAGGGACTGGTGCACTTCACAAAATAGATGGCATCATGAGGCCACCTATGTGGATATATTGAAGCAACATCTCAAGACATCAGTCAGGAAGTTAAAGCTTGGTCGCAAATGGGTCTCCCAAATGGACAATGACCCCAAGCATACTTCCAAAGTTGTGGCAAAATGGCTCAAGGACAAGAAAGTCAAGGTATTGGAGTGGCCATCACAAAGCCCTGACCTCAATCCTATAGAAAAGTTGTGGGCAGAACTGAAAAAGCATGTGTGAGCAAGGAGGCCTACAAACCTGACTCAGTTACACCAGCTCTGTCAGGAGGAATGGGCCAAAATTCACCCAACTTATTGTGGGAAGCTTGTGGAAGGCTACCCGAAACGTTTGACCCAGTTAAACAATCAAAGGCAATGCTATCAAATTCTAATTGATTGTATGTAAACTTCTGACTCACTGGGAATGTGATGAAAGAAATAAAAGCTGAAATAAATAATTCTCTCTACTATTATTCTGGCATTTCACATTCTTAAAATAAAGTGGGGATCCTAACTGACCTAAGATTGTGAATTTTTACTATGTTTTAATGTCAGGAATTGTGAAAAACTGTGTTTAAATGTATTTGGCTAAGGTGTATGTAAACTTCCGACATCAACTGTACCTTAAAAAAAAGTTAGGGGCATGGTTCAGAAATCCAGCCAGTCAGTCAGTATCTGGTGTGACCACCATTTGCCTCATGCAGAGCATCTCCTTCACATAGAGTTGGCCTGTGGAATGTTGTCCCGCTCCTCTTCAATGGCTGGATATTGGCGGGAACTGGAACACTCTGCCGTACACGTCAATCCAGAGCATTCCAAACATGTTCAATGGGTGACATGTCTGGTGAGTATGCAAGCCATGGAAGAACTGGGACAGTTTCGTGAAGAGCACATTTCTCCAGCATGCCAGTGGCCATCGAAGGTGGGCATTAGCCCACTCTAGTCAATTATGACGCCGAACTGCAGTCAGGTCAAGACCCTGGTGAGGACGACGAGCATGCAAATGAGCTTCCCTTAGACTGACAGTTTGTGCAGAAATTCTTTGGTTGTGCCAACCCACAGTTTTCATCAGCTGTCTGGGTGGTTGGTCTCAGGTGAAGAAGCCAGATGTGGAGGTCCTGGGCTGGCGTGGTTACACATGGTCTGCGGTTGTGAGGCCGGTTGGACATACTGACAAATTATCTAAAATTACCTAAATTAACATTAAATTCTCTGGCAACAGCTCTGGTGGACATTCCTGCAGTCAGCATGCCAATTGGCCAATTGCACACTTCCTCAGAACTTGAGGCATCTGTGGCATTATGTTATGTTAAAAAATGGCACATTCTAGTGTGGCCTTTTACTGTCCCCAGCACAAGGTGCACCTGTGTAATGATCATGCTGTTTAATTAGCGTATTGATATTCCACACTTGTTTAGTGGATGGATTAACTTGGCAAAGAATAAATGCTCACCAACAGGAATGTAAACAAATTTCTGCACAACATTTGAGAGAAATAAGCTTTTTGCGAGTATGAAACATGGGACCAAAACTTTACATGTTGAGTTTATATTTTTGTTCAGCGTAAGTTTAAGTCTGAAAATATCCAGAACTCATTTCCCTACTGTTCCATTTTTCTCTCTCCCTATTTCAAAACAGATAATAATTATGCTTATCTTGTGACAACTAAACATTGCATGCCAGGCTCAGACAGAGAGAAGAGCGAGGAGAGAGGGATAAGTAGGAGGAGGACGGAGGAGAGAATGGGATTGTTAATAAAGTTTGGCCAGCGTGTTTGCGTGCATGGCAATAATCGTGTGGCTGGCACAAATCAATCCCAGAAATCTGTATGCTTGGCAATGCTCTAACAAAGACCAGCCATGTGGAAAATAGGCCTGGTGTCACCCCAAACGACCTGTGGAGGCATACCGACTCACACCCCAGCCCCTACCAGAACAACTGTGGAGTGACCGAGAGTGACTCACACCCTGGCCCCATACCACACCATCCCCTTTTATACCCCAGCCCTTATCACTGTGTGGAAAATAGGCCCAGCGTCACCCCAGATGACCTGTGGAGTGACGGGGACAGACCCAGACCCTTACTACACCATCTCACACCCAGGCTCTTACCGTTTGCCCTATCAACTACTGTACCTCTCACTGGATTCAAACATGCAACCTTTGGCACCAGAGGCAAATGCTTATGTCCATCCGTCATCAGTGGAGGCTGCTTAGGGGAGGGCGGCTCATAATAATAGCTGGAACGGAGCGAATGAAAGGGCATCAAACACATGGAAACCATGGAAACCACGCATTTTATGTATTTGATACCATTTCACTTACTCTGCTCGAGCCATTACCACAAGCCCGTCCTCCCCGATTAAGGTGCCACCATCATCCTTTGTCCGTCATCCCCGTCCACAACCGGAACCTACTTGAAGGTAACAGAGCTCAACGTGGCCCCTAGATGCCGGTTTCCATAGCACACGGTCCAGCAGGTATATTTCACTGGTCATCCCCAAAGCCAACTCTCCCTTTGGCCGCCTTCCCTTCCAGTTCTCTGCTGCCAATTACTGGAACGAGTTGCAAAAATCACTGAAGCTGGAGTCTTATATCTCCCTCACTAACTTTAAGCATCAGCTGTCAGAGCAGCTTACCGATCACTGCACCTGTACACAGCCCATCTGTAAATAGCCCACCCAACTACCTCATCCCCATATTGTTATTTATTTTTGCTCTTTTGCACCCCAGTATCTCTACTTGCACATCTATAACTCCAATGGTAATGCTAAATTGTAATTATTTCGCCACTATGGCCTATTTATTGCCTTACCTCCCTAATCTTACTACATTTGCAAACACTGTATATAGATTTTTCTATTGTGTTATCGACTGTACGTTTGTTTATCCTTACCCTTATGTAACTCTGTGTTGTTGTTTTTGTCGCACTGCTTTGCTTTATATTGGCCAGGTCGCAGTTGTAAATGAGAACTTGTTCTCAACTAGCCTACCTGGTTAAATAAAGGTGAAATTTAAAAAAAAACTCTCCAGACATCCTCAGACATGGATGGACGTCAAACACTGACTTGTATCACAGGTGACCTGGCTGGCCCTATAGTGTACCACCTCACAGCCCCTAAAACACCAGACCTTGCCGAGCTCCCCGGCCCCTACCCACAGTGTGGAGAATAGGCCCGGCATCGCACCAGAAGACCTGTGGAGAGACGGAGTCAGGGACGGAGACACCCTGGCCCCATAACGCACGGCCCCTCGCTCTCCCAAATGACCGTGAGAGACACCCCATCAGCAAGCTTCGCCTGGTTCACAATGACATGTCTATGTTCATAGTAGCAAAACTAACAGAATACAGAGCAGCTGGGGCTCTCTAACCGTGACCTCTATGAGCTCGAGACAAATTATGAGTTTTTGATTGTTGATTACATCTGTGTGGCCGTTTCCCAAGAGGATCCCAACTCTATATTCCTCAGAATCCTTTGTGTGTCTCTCACTCTCTCTGTGTGTTGCCTGACTTCGTTATTTGGATGGAAACTATACCATGCTATCTGTCTCTCAGCCTCTGTGCCTGGCCGGCATCCATCTAATCGAAGCTACTGTCCCAACAGGTCAATATGCTATAATAGCTCTATGTAATGGAAACAAATACCATTGATCAACACCACCATCCACCTGCTTTTAAACTCTGTCCAAAGCGGCTTCCTTCCATCTAACAGAAAATCGAATGCCTTGGCTACAATGAAACAGTAGCCAGACACACAATACAATGGTAGCATCAATGGTAGCATCAATGGTAGCAAACTGGAGCTCCAGATTGTGAGTGAATGATTGGATACAATTTCTACCAGTTGTCAATGACTTGGCTGTTGCGTTGTTGTTTCTGTTGTTGTTATCCCTCCATATTGCTTTGAGTGTAAAGTTGTCACGAGAATTTCTAGTTCCAATGATATTAACTCAAAACTCACTGTATACTTTGAACAATTCCCCGGGGATTGTAAGGCCCCGGTTAACAGAAGAATTTGACAAAGTCCCAGAAGTCTGCAAAAGGTAATTTCTTTATTCAGAGAGCTCTAAATATTATACAATGCACATAGCCTTTTATACCTTACATTTGGTCATACCATACCCCTTATAAATGCCCCTCCTCTTCTCCGACACTGTCAATGCTTATTTACAAGTCTTCTCCATCACATACATTGCTTATCATATCCTGCAACATGTTACATAATCTACTGCAAGCACAATGGTTTTTCCCCTCCCTGGGTGGGGAAACCTCCTTCCTGTTATCAGTTTCACAGTGGTCACAAGTTGTCTGTTAACAGTTCCTCTTTTCCTTGAATGTCTCACTTACATTGCTAAATAGTAAAGTCTTAACTTGTCCTATACACACACATTAGAGAATTACAGTTATACGTTTCAGGGTGGAATCCTTAAGTCATTACCTTAAACATATAAATTCCATTATCAAAAGTGTTGCCAGGTTTTTCTCCAAAATGATCTTGAACTTGAAATCCAGTTTAATCCAAAAGGTCATGGGTCATTGAATGGAGATATTACTCTGATACCATTCTGAGAGGTGTAAACCCAGATCTCTCCCTGATCCCAGCCCAACACCGGCAAGGCAGATGCTGGGTCCAATAGAAATGTAGATCGCAGCCAAGCGACCCAAAATGACTAGCCCACAATATCATGCATCACCAGTCCAATCAAAACCCAGAACGCAGAACACTAACCATAAACCCCCAGCGCACCTGCCTCTGCCGCCATCACCATCAATAATGAGAGAAAAATGAAATAAGAAATAAATACATCTAACAGAACAGAAACATGTGTGCTTCCCTGCCATCGCACACTTTGCAGCTGGAGGCGAATAGAGAAAATCCACAAATTGCTAAGGCGAGATAGATAACAAATGAAATAGCTAAAGAAACGGTTGAATCCTCTCTTTCATGCACATCAAAGAGTATTTTCTCTTGAGCAGCAGGGGGGTTAAAAACTCCAGATTCATTTTTGGACTTCCGCCCAACGATGGGTTTTTAATGAAGCAAAATTAGACAACGGATTTCACTTCCGAAATGGCAAATTTGGCTAAATGCAATTTATTAAGGAAATAAGAAATACATAAGTTGTGTCATTATTTACTGCTACATTTAGTGTGTGATTATAAAGCACTTATGAAGAACTTACGAAGTGTCATGTGTCACATACGTCTGCGGCATCAAAAGCTAGTCACGTTTCTATAAATTATAGATTACATTTCTAGGTTCTCGCATCAATATTCACATCCGGACTCAGTCTTGGTTGTCGAGTGCTGTTTCAACCATCCAATATACTGTATGTTCTGGTATTGCCAGAAAGCACATGCATTCCTAATTTGGAATGGAGGACACTTGGACTCTCAGCCTCTCTGATTCGCTCTGTATCCGTGTCTCTCTCTCTCCTCTCTCTCTTGCTCTTCTTGTCTCTCTTCTCTTGTCTCTCTCTCTCTCTCTTTTCTATCTCTCTCTCTTTTCTCTCGCTTCTCTCTCTCTCTCAGACAGTAGAAAGGAAAGAACAGCTGGAGAAAAACATAATGAGTCCCAGAAGATATGGCTGTCCTCCAACACACACACACACACACACACAAATGGCACCCTATTCACTAAATAGTGCACTTCTTTTGACCAGGACCCATAGGCTCTGGTCATAAGTAGTGCACTAAGGAATAGGGTGCCATTTGGGATGTAACCTAGATATATTTTAATACATTGGAATGGCTCCTGCAATAGTGGGGACAATATAACTTCAGAGGCTTTCCATTAAATAATATTTCTAAGGTAGCATACACATATCCCTGAGATGGCATGTGTTTTCTGAGAGAATATTCATCCTGCATATATTGACTTTGTGCCAGGTTTCATAATTATTGCCAAGATAAATCCTCTTGAGGATACCGTAGGATAGGGGGCGCCACAGCGCATTTTGAAAAAAAATCGTTCCCATTTTCAACGGCCTACTAATCAAACTCAGAAGCTAGGGCATGCATATACTTATTATATATGGATAGAAAACACTCTAAAGTTTCTAAAACTGTTTGAATGGTGTCTGTGAGTATAACAGAACTCAAATGGCAGTCAAAACCCCGAGACCGATTGAAACAGGAAGTGGAATTCTGAATTGTGGACTCGACTTCTCATCTTTCCTTATTAATCACACCGTTAACCATGGTTCAGTGAGCACTTCCTATTGCTTCCACTAGATGTCGCCAGTCCTTTCACAGTGGTTTGAGCCTTATAGAGTCAAAACTCAGTGAATGACACGAGTTTGAAATTGGTCACAGGGGATGGGCCATCACCATTATGACGCCGGCGGCCATGCCCCCACCTTTGGATACGGTTTTAAAGGCCATGACATCATCCCCCTCGAATCTTATTGGCTCTCTTGGTGTTACAGGCCCTGAAGATTTATTTTATACAACGTTTGACATGTTTGAACGAACCTACATGCGGGAGCATTGCATTTTATTCGGAACTTCAGCCCTGCGCTTGGAGAGAGCCATAGGACGCGCTACCAACATCAGGCTAATGGAACGTGAAGTATGGACTTTTTGACCGAAAATACATCTGTTGTGGACCTGGGATGCTTTCTGATGAAGACAACTAAAGGTAGGCGATTATTGACAATATTATACAAGATAAGATGTGACATGCGATTGTTTCAAAGATGGCGCCGAGCTCTGTATATTAGCTAATTTTCTGAGTATCGCATCTCCTTTTATCGCAAAGTGTGATTACCCAGTAAAGTTAATTTAAAATCTGGTATGACGGGTGTTCTCAAGAGATATTCATCTATAAATGTTAGATTGACAATATACATTTAAAAAATCGTTATAGGATAGTAATTTAGGGAAATGTAGCATTGTTTACCGGGACGCTTTTGAGGGGAAATTATGTAGTCAACCTCAGACAGAGATGTAAAATGCTGTTTTTATATATAAATATGACCTTTATTGAACAAAAGAATGCATGCATTGTATAACATGATGTCCTAGGGGTGCCATCTGATGAAGTTTGTAAAAGGTTAGTGCTGCATTTAGCTGTTTTTTGATTATATGTGATGCAAGTGGTTGGTCGGAAAATGGCTATGAAGCTGCTTTTTACGATGGACTCATCTAATATAATCTAATGATTTGCTTTTCCTGTAAAACCTTTTTGAAATCGGACGACGTGGGTCGATTCAGGAGAGGTGTATCTATAAAAAAAAAAAAAAAAAACATTTTTAATTATGATTTTTTTTTAATGCTAATTGGCGATATGATTTTTCGCTGGATTTTGATCCCGGTGACGGGATGAGACGCTGAAGAGGTTTGCTGCAATGATGTGACGTGGGTCTATCTGAATCCTACCTTGCACCCTTACTTCTCATGGCACGAATACAGCAGGAGAAAAGTGCATTAAGGAATAGGACCATGAGTAACAAACAGTAGGGAACAAGACTGTGTCTGTGTCAGAGCAACTGTGGTGCCATGGTGACTAAGCTCCCTTGACAGACAGACAGACAGACAGACAGACAGACAGACAGACAGACAGACAGACAGACAGACAGACAGACAGACAGACAGACAGACAGACAGACAGACAGACAGACAGACAGACAGACAGACAGACAGACAGACAGACAGACAGACAGACAGACAGACAGACAGACAGACAGACAGACAGACAGACAGACGACAAATGTGCTTGGTAAGAGCACTTGAGAATGAAAGCCATGTTTGCATCCCAAATGGTACCCTATTTCCTATACAGTGCACTACTTTTGACTAGAGCCCATAGGACTCTGGTCAAAAGAAGTGCACCATACAGGGAATCAGGTGCCATTTGGGACACACCCAAACAGTTGGTACTCTAGGCTAGGTACCAGCACTTCTGGACAAAGGAGGTGAGTTAAGACATACAGTAATAACAGAGAGCTCTGTTCATGTTCTGTAATGTATCCTTCAGCCATTCCCTCTTTGTCCAATCGACCTCACAAAGTTGTAGTGAAAGAATGACAGAAGGTTATACTGGCGACTGGCTGGCGTGGAAGCACAGTGTGATGACTCATTCACAATTTACGACATTGTTTGGATGGCTGACCATCTGTCGCCTACCACAGGGGTCAAACGCACCTTATCTGTGGCGATCTAGAGGAAGAGACGTTCCCACGGAGGTCCTGGGGTCACTGACGCCAGGAGAGGTGGGAAGACTGATGAAAACGGAATATCGACGAAATTAATGTTACTGTGTGAATTAAACTGTCATGTTTGAATTGTTTCAAGAGTTCTTGAAGAGTTATGAATGTTTTGTTTCATTGTACTGTAAGAGCTATGGATTTATTGTTACAGAGACACTGTGCTATTCTGTTGGTCGGATGGTGGATAGTTGAAAGATGAGCGACATTTAAACTGAGTTAGAATCCTGGTGTGTTTTCCTTTCGATAGGTTTTACAAGTAAAGTGCAAAGAAATGTTAGTTCAGGTTGGGGGTGAGTTTCTGCTTGAATTTGGTTAAAAGGACAGTGTTCATACTTTGAGAACTTATTAGCAAGCTCCTGTGTGTATAAGACACACATATTATTTTCTTAGAGATGAGCTCCCGAGTGGCGCAGCACCGCATCTCAGTGCTTTTTCACATCCGGCTGTGATTGGGAGTCCCATAGGGCGGCACACATTTGGCCCAATGGCCGGGGTAGGCAGTCAATGTAAATAAGAATTTGTTCTTAAATGACTTGCCTAGTTAAATAAAGGTTAAATATGTATATATATATATATATATATATATATATATATATATATATATATATATATATATATATATATTTTAAATACTCTGAACTGAAAACATCTGGAACCATGTTAAGTCTTAGCCTAATCAAAATAGTAATTTACTCTGAGTATTCTGTAATGTATGTATTTCATATACACTGTAATTGTTAGTCATTATTTCGTGACTAATACATTATATTAGTTCAATTGAGTAAATGTGTTTCTTGTTTTACAGAGTAATTCTTTGATTGACTATATACGTTCATAATTTATCAGGTCTATTTATAGTTGTTATTTACACTATAGTACATAGCACATGCTTAGGTACCACCTTGACATCTATGACCTGCTTGCCTCAGTAAATTCATGCTAGAACTATTCCGATCTAGTCTCTCAATAATTGAGTAACGGTGCAAGTTAGACACATGTTAATTATAGTCATACTGAGAGGTGATGTAATGCTTGCTACTGACTGGATCCCTCCAGAGACGTACAGGGCCTGTTGAATTTATTCACATGATAATGGAGTCAGATTGACGAACGTCGTTCATTATTATCGCCATCATTTCTACATAACGGTTGGATCATTTCTACACAACTACAAAGTCTTGCGTGAAAGAGACACAGAGCAGACACAAGAGACAAGGTCAGCACGGCCTCATGCAGCTCTATTGAAGAGCAGCAGGATACGTCTGTATTGTACGTATGCAAGATGACAAGTTGCAGACAAAGGAGGTAACAGCTCAACTTGAGGCAGATTATCCAATGTACTCTCCAGTCTAGTCATGTCCATTTTATATCGAGACAAAAACCAGCAAGAAAGCGGTAAATACCGGACTGTCATATAAAAATGGCCTTCTTTTTTTTAACAGGTCAAATACCGTGTTTTTTGTCTGAAATAGGTCACAGGTGCCTCTTCATTTCAGAGAATGTCCCCTTCCCTCCTTTTGCCATCCCTCACTCTTTGCCCCTTCATAACATTTAGAGGGGTCTTTGGGAAAGGGCAGCATTCATCACCAGCCCGTGGCATCCTTTTTCCTGCTAAATTGCACCTTAGCTTCATCTGTCATTGGTATCGAAGAGGGGACCGACAGACAGTACGGATTCACCTTGCCAGCCTTCATTTGGTGTAGTGATGGGGAAGGTGACCTAAGCCCTATCTCACCTCTGTCTCTCACATGCTGTGAAGACACCTCATAACATCGGATATATACCCCTTGTACGTGACACGCACTGCTGGCTATAAAGCCCTGTACATGCCGTGCAACAGCCGCACCAATCCTTCCCTGTAAGGTGTTTAACCCATTGTACTGCCAAGGAAATCACCTCCATGTGTACATGTCACCCCAGCCACAGGGAACCACAGAGGAAGATACCGTGGAGAGTGAGGTACTGTCCAGTGTCCGAGAAAGGTACTGAGTGACATATGGGTCTCTGTTCCCCAGCAATGTGGACACCTCCACTGCAGCCTGCCAGCTGTCGCCAGGCCTAGCTCCACTTCAGGGACTTCCAGAATGTTCTCATCTCTCTGTACCGTGGCCTAAGGGCTTGGCAGCAGTCAACCTTGGAATCATCTTCTATCTTCCCTCTCACACCTCACCTTCAAACTGACACAGTAGCTAGTTCCTTGGCAACCATACTAATAACCCGTTGGCATGGCTTCTCCGCCAATGACCTGACTTAATCATAACCATTACTACCTACCCAAAAGCATAATCTTCCCTTCTGAGGACTCCAGGATTCCAGCTTCTGATTCCATTGAAAGGCAATTTAAAAAGTGTCCTAATTGAGCATGTTTAGTGTGAACTCTCCTCTTTCACACTCTCCTCTCCTTTCCTTTCCATTTTTCCCTCACTCCTTCCCTCCTTTTCCTCTCAGCCAGATGGTTGGATCCATCCCATGACTTCATAATGCTACATCTGTTTAGCCAACCCTGCAAATGAATGTACCGCAAACCGCTTCATCACTCAGCCAATTCAATTAAAACACGTCTTGTGTTGAGCTCGGATGCTGACACCTAGATAGATATTATACACACGCACACGGACACACACACACACACCGGATCCTAAAAAAACAAGAGAAAAGCCTATAATAGACATGGAAATAGGAAGATTACTGTTTTATGATTTAACTCCATTCATGTGAATCTGAATCCCATTTTGTGACTAGCATGTGTGCCCCTGTGCGTGTGTGTGTGCATGCGCGTGCGTGCGTGTATTCCCCTCGCATTAACTCTGTGTTAGATCCTGTTTGTTAAGTCGTGGTCTATGGGGAAAGCCACACAGCAGGGCCTGATGAATGTTTATGCTGGATTACACTGAGCAATAGGCCATATCCATGCTTCCCACTGTGGAACAACACATTATACAAGAGACTAAGGATAAACCCACCCGGAATCATATTACAATGTGTGTGTGTGTGCCCACACACACACACACACACACACACACACACACACACACACACACACACACACACACACACACACACACACACACACACACCGTAGATATGCAGCCCACCCCCACACACACACACTCTCATGCGTGTGAAACCTATGCCTTATTGGAGTTGACAATGGACAGGAGTGGCGCAGCTGAAGGTAATTATGGAGGGAAAGTGGCTAGCTGCCCACTCAAACATCCATGTCAGGGGCCACGCAGCAACATGGTCAGGGTCCACGCAGCAACATGGATCGCTCGCTCAAAGAAACTGACAGGCACACAGAACATACATTTTCCCAACCCAACCTCACGCATGTTTTATGAACCAACTTTCCATCGCTCTGTCTCTGTAGCAGGGGATGCTGAATGGGAGAACAGATAAGGAGAGTGCTGGTGTGTGTGAGTGCGTGTGTGTGCGCGCGTGTGTAATAGCGTGTGTTTTGTAATGCGAACCACAGGGTGAGCAGTTATACCTATAGCTCAGAACGAGATCCCCCTCGGTTGCGAACACGGCTGGTGGTCTGATTGGTCTGATTGCGTTCAGCTGAACAACGAGAGAAGTCACGGCCCGCTCCGCCCCCACCTCCTGCAGGTGTGCAGAAACCCAGTGCGCTCTGACACCCCCTATTTAAGCTATGAAAAGAGTATAAATGTGTTCTTTATTGACTTGCCTGGTTAAATAAAAAAGGTAAAAAGAATAGTTGCAGTCTATAATTAAAAAAACAACCCAGTAGGCCCTATTCAACACAGGCTAAACTCTAACATTGTTCAGAATTACAGGGTTGAAAGACTTTATACCTGGGTGAGTGCTAGCTATATTTATCTCCCTCCTCCTCTCCTCTATTCATCTACCTGCCGCAGGCAATACACTTATAATCAACCCGTTTTAAAGGTTGTACTAAGGCATTGTGCCAATACCTGTGGGGAGATGCAAAAGACATGCATACATCCTCAGCATTGCACCCCCAAAGCTACCTAATTAACCCCAAGAGAAACCCGACTACCGCTCCTAAAGGGTAGAGCTTTATCATAATCGGTAAGCTGGGAAAAAATAGATTATGTTACAAGTGCATAATCTTGCGTAGAATTTCCATCAAATCACCCAGTTTAGCAGGAAAATAATATTATGCTTACCATAATGTCATGTATTCATGTTGGCACTTCAGTTAGTTTCATAGTTCAGTTTTGATTGTAGATTATTCGAGTGAGAAGTTAGAGAAGGTCAGAGAGCAACTATGTGGAGGATGCGCTTCAGCCATGTCTGACAAGGTCGTTCACGTTGGTAAAATTAATTTATACTTTTCTTGAATTATACATTTCATACAGTGTCATATACAGCAGGCTGTTGATGATGATACTGTCCATATGCTTTTTCACGGAGATGGGATGTAGTGTGTGTAATTAGATGAGGTCACACACACGAAGGACACGTTATTGTCAAGACCCACATTTGCATTGGTTTAATAGCATTACATATTCTATATTCTGTAAGCATCATTATGTTAGGATAGCAGCAGATGATGTGGTGCATGCTTTGATGTAGTCAGTTCCATGTATTAAACAGATCACTTTGTGCCGTAGGGACCTTTCCTAGGTACATCCCCATGCGATTATGTCTCTCAACTGTCAATCTGACTTGGCGGAAATTCCATGAGAGTGTAACTGAATACTGTAGTGGACTACAGAACACATATGGTGATGGGAGAGAGAGAACGAGAGAGAGAGAACAAGAGCGCGAGAGAACGAGAGCAAGAGAGAACGTGTGAGAGAACGAGAGCGAGCGAGAGAGAGCGACTGCTACGGCAAGACGATTACACGAAGATGAAAGATTTTCCAAGTTAAACGCGGGTTTTTCCTCATCAAGTTTTTTTTGGTGTATCACGGTGCAGGAAGAGTAAGACAGTGTCGGCAGAGGAGATGGAAGGGAAAAACATGGCAGAGATACATTATGTAAATGTCACCGATGCAATTTAAATTTGTTGGAATTTGTGTCCGACTCCCCTCTCCGTTGACTGCTCAGACAGAACTCTACTCCTGCGCAAAAAAATAAACATGACAAGATCTCTGAAAGTTCATGGAGATGAAGTACTAAAAGATTGGTGCTCTAAAATAAGTCCATTACTCATATGGATTGTTCCGTATGTATGGGAAAAGCCATACAAATAAGAAGGAAAAGCACAGACTTGGAAGCTCTAAAGGCGTAGGACATGCTTCAGTTCGGCTGGCGGCTAGCTGAAGTCGGCTAGGCAAACCGAACGAGTGTGCTCACGTAATCTCTTAAAAGACCTCGCTTGAAAAACGAGAAAAAAGCAGCAATAGTATTGTTTGGCCATTTTGAGATGCCGTAGCCAGTATACACTTTCTCAAAATAGTCAGAATTCATCTATGATAATTCAAGAAATCTGTCACGCTTTTTTACGTTTTTCACGACCAGATCTTAGCCGTGCAATTTTACATCTATGTAAGATGTTTGGTCCAGTATTTCTAAATGAAAAAATGAGAATGAAAACAAGTTGTCTCTCGTTGAATAACAACAAAGACACTATTGAAGAATCCCTACAATTGACCAACCACGGATGAAGGGCGTAGAACTTCGGCTCCCAAAACAGACAAAAACATCTCAAAATGTCATCATAAGATACGCACAAACTGTTTCGGCTGGGAAGCATGCAGACGCCTTAACCCTGGCAATTGACTGGTAAACTCATGGATACACTCAAAATGGCTGCCAGTCCACCAATGGAGATGCCCTTGAATGGAGATGCCCTTTCTATTCATTCTTATTTCTATGGGTAAAGCTCTAGAAACACAGAGATCGAGTCTGGAGAGTAGTAATAATGGAGACAATGGCTCTATAGCCTTATATAAAACCCCTAGCATGTCCTGTCAGTCCGTGTACCATCTCGCTCTCTCTCCGCTCCCTTCTCTCTGTCTCTCTGTCAAAGACTATCACACTATTGTATATCTGAGAGGCCTTGATCTCCTTTCCCCCCCTCTCCCCCTCTCCCTCCCTCTCGTTTTTTCTCTTTCAGACTCCTGGTTGAGAACGTCTTCCCAGTCACTGATATCAGTCTGACAACGCTACCGTCTCCCCCTCTCTCCTTGCTCCCCTCCCCTTCTCCTCTCTCAGAGCGCCAGTCACTGATATCAGTCTGACAACGCTACCGTCTCCCCCTCTCTCCTTGCTCCCCCCACCCCCCCCCCCTTCTCCTCTCTCAGAGCGCCAGTCACTGATATCAGTCTGACAACGCTACCGTCTCCCCCTCTCTCCTTGCTCCCCCCCCCCCTTCTCCTCTCTCAGAGCGCCAGTCACTGATATCGGTCTGACAACGCTGCCGGGAATCACATCAGATCAGAACATCTCTGGCCGAGGCCGCCTAGCCCCAGCCTCAAACGAGCCCCAGATAATGTGTTTATCCGTTTCAGCCCTGGACCCACGCAGGCCAGACAGGCCAAATGTTTCTCCAGGACATAGAATATCTATAGAATAATGTATGTGTAACAACAAGGCAAAGCCACAAGAAATCAGAGGCATGAAATCATGAGGCATGACAACTCTGATTAGGAATCAGGGAGGAATTGATATAATTATTTTTGGTTGTGGTTTTAATACGTTTAATATAATTTTATAAGTATCATAATGATTCATTGATGCACTGGGTGAAAATAAAACAAATTACATATTTGACTGTCACGTGTGCTCCCTCTCTGGCCTCTAGGTCACCAGGCTGCTTGTTATGGTGCACACCTGTCACCAGCGTTACGCACATAATGACACTCAACTGGACTCCATCACCTCCTTGATTACCTGCCCTTTGTATGTAACTCCCTTTGGTTTCTTCCCCAGTTGTCATTGTTTCTGTTCCTGTGTCAATTCTGTGCGTTTTCCGTGTTTCTTAGTTTTGAATTATGTTGTGTTGTGTTTATTTATTAAAACACTCACTCCCTGAACTTGAGTGGTTTTTTGTTTTTGTTTTAGAGGTGATGTCGGGTCTGGGTGTCAGAACCGGCGCTACCTGGGAGGCCTCAGCTGGCTCGACAGGCTGCCATGCCTCAGCGGGTTCGATAGGCTCCCATGCCTCAGCGGGTTCGATAGGCTCCCATGCCTCAGCTGGGTGAACAGGTTCCCGTGACTCAACCGAGGCAACCAGGGAGGTCTCAGCTGGCTCATCAGGCTTTCATGCCTCAGCCGGTTCATCAGTTTTCTGCGCCTCAGCGGAGGCGACCGGTCCGCTCCTGATCCCCGAGATCGTCCCTGTGGCTGGCGTCCTGGGGCCGAACGCGCCGGGGAGTGGGTACTGTCACGTATGCTCTCTCTCCGGCGCTCTAGGTCGCCATGTTCCCGCACCTTAGCAGGATTGACAGGTTCCCGCGCCTCAGCAGAGGTGACCGGTCCGCTCCTGATCCCCGGGATCGTCATCTTGGTCGGCGTCCTGCGGCTGGAGCCGCGCGTCGGGGAGGAGGTACTGTCACGTGTGCTCCCTCTCCGGCCTCTGGGTCACCAGGCTGCTCGTTATGGCGCACACCTGTCACCATCGTTACGCGCACCTGCGAGTCATCAGACTCACCTGGACTCCATCACCTCCCTGATTACCTTCCTTATATATGTCACTCCCTTTGGTTTCTTCCCCAGGCGTTATTGTTTCTGTTCCTGTGTCAGTTCTGTGCGTTGTTCGTGTTTCTTATTTTGTTGTGATAATTTATTAAAAACACTCACTACCTGAACTTGCTTCCCGACTCTCAGCGCACATCGTTACATTGACCCTGTATGTATACAGTATTTATACATATATGGCACCAATGTGACATCAGGGTCAAAATTTCAGTGGTTTGAAACAAAAATATAAAGGATTTTCATGGAATTTTCAGGAATAAATGTGAACATATGCAAATTGGTCCATAACTCCACTTATACAACAGCATAGGCCAAGGACAATACATCCTTTACATAACATTTTGTCTCTCCTTATGTCAAGTGGTGAAAACCGTTTTTATTGGCACACAAATACCAAATGAAGTATGCATCGCAAAATCGAATGCTTCTAACCGAAAGAGTCACCTTACCGGGATACTTAAACCCTAAATGATACTGTTATTAAAGTGCTTCTTCAAGAATTATGCAATATACTTGTTGGATGCACATTTGGTGTCCAGCTGATTAGTTACGCAGTGGTATTTTCACACCTCGTGTTCGGATCCAGGAAGTAATTTTCCTAATGACAGTCAAGTGACGAACAGCCGTTGTGAACATCCGAAATTCTGTGAAAAAAAAAAAAGGTGTCCGCGAGGAATATCCAGAATATTTTGATGTCTCCATTGGCATACCTGTGAAGATGGTTGTGCCTGGATCCAAGTTAGTTCTAATGTTCCTGGCAAATTGATGTTGACAATCTGTTGTTGTCTGCTTGATTTACAGCAGGATCTTGTTAGATTTAATAAAGAAAACATCAGGGTAATGAGTTCATGTTTTCATTTGTCTTTGTGCCTCGGATTGGACACATAATTGTATAGGATAGACTATTGCGCAACACCCAACGCTATTCCTATTAAATATCCTGGATATACTGACAAATTACATCGCCTAGTGGGCTTCTTCACAATAGGATATGGTAATCTCAAATAACATGACAAATACATTTCAGTTTCCATGTTACACTCTGCAATTTTAAACAATACAAGGGGTTTGAAGTAGCTTACTTGAACTTGAAAATGCAAGTACTGTCTTGAAATTCAGACAGTACAAATTTCCTCAATTTGGTGCTTGAAAAGGCCTGGTAATTATTGTACTCAATTCCTAAGTACTCCTGCTCCCTTATAATTATCCATGATTTCATTTTTGATACTTTTTTGTTGAGCGATGTGGCCACATTTGTTTCCCGCCGCTTCAATTGAAGGGTATTGCGCTACTCTGTTGTGGTAAAACCACGAGCGGTTATTATGAGGACAACAACATCTAATGTTGTTTTCAACTTGGCTTTCCATGCAAATCCTTACATTAAAAAAATAAACCTGTTTTTTGGTTACTTTCTCATTATAAAAACAGAGAGAGATTCAAATAGAGAGATTAATGCTACTGCATTCATGGCTTTATTAAGTGTGCCTGCGTCGGCCACAGACTACAGACAAATCGTCACGCATGTATCCAATCTATTTAGTCAGGCAATGTCCACATCATTCTCACATTTTCGAATGTAATAATAATTATAATATAAACGCAAGGGCAAGGCCTAAAGATCTATATTCTTAAAGTGGTAATGGCCTACTTTTTTGTTTGCATGTTCTCTATTAGGCCCTATATGTACAATTATATAACATTGTCCTTGAAAATTACAATTAAGTGCTTGAAAAAGTCCCTGAATATGACTTGCTAATGTCTGTGTGAGCCCTGCTTACACTACATTTCTGGGATCTCTTTAGAAAAAAACGGTGCGACAGCGAGAATCTGACTAATGCTTAATATATGATATAAGGACAATTTACACTACCATAAATGCATGGACAGAAAAGTAATGTATTAAGTCACACAATTCTGGACAAATCCATCAAGACACCAACCATGATAAAGGGTTGGTGGATACTGGACAAGGATCTCGTTTATCAACTCGACGTTCATGATTCTCATTAGAAAACAGTCTAGGACTTGGTATATAAGTGCCATAGTTTTTTAAATATGATCATCATTGTTTTAAAACCATTACTTAATGGACAACATTTAAGATTTAAAGCCTATGTTTAACATAGGCTTTAAATCAACTCATGAATATTAATGAATATAGCTATGATTCCCCCTTTATACCTTAATGTAATGACATTGTTTTTTAAATTGCAGATTATTATTGATGACTTATCAACAGCTGTAACAAGTTGTCCAGTGTAGGAAATCCTCCCTGGTGCCCTAGTTTACAGAAAGACCCACATGGAGTAAAGCTTAGGGTGTGTTCCTGTCTTTATCCTTTCTCTGTGGAGTTATGTGACTGGCTAGCATAAGGTCAGTGTCACAGTGGATTCCCAGCGTATTCCCCAGAGGTCAGGACAATTCAACTGTGTCTGTCTCTTTCTCAGCAGGGAATAACAGCCAGCCCACACAACAAGAACAACAAGAACAACACAGCCTGGAGACGTGTCCTGAATCACCAGGGAGAATGGTAGGATTGTGATACATCGTGTGTGTGTGTGTGTGTGTGTGTGTGTGTGTGTGTGAGACAGACATACTGAGTCAGTGACAGCAGAGCCAAAGACAGGGAGAGAAAGACCAAAAATAAAAGACCTAGACAGCCTGTGTTTCTCTGTGTGTGTACCTCCCATAAACCCCTGCAATGATCGCCCAAGGACAAAAGACCAAAAGACGTGGCAAGGTCTCCACGAATCCAAAAGCTACTTGAAAAAAACAACAGAAAAACAATGGAATGAAAAATGAGGGAAATTTAGAGGGGGATGTGGCAGAAGAGGCAGAAGACTATCCTCCACAGCTGTAGCCACGAGCCAGACAGAGGATACTCTGTTGCTTTGCCAAGAGATGCTTTCTTCCCTCCCCTGTCCCCATCTTATCCCTGTGCTCATCCCATCTCATCCCTGTGCTATAAGCTACTGGCTTATAGCCGTCACATGACTGATGGACAAGATACTGAGGAAGAGATAGGACCTCTCACTGACTGCATTCAGTTCCTAGAGGACATCACTTGATACTCCATAGCACAGACAGGCTTCCTTTCATGATTTATTCCAAACAAAGGATAAACCGTTGTCCCCTTCGATGACTGGCTGGCCGCAATATCAAACCTTAGCAGGTTTAGCTCTCGGCAAAAGGCAAGCCTCGTTTTCCCCCACATTGTTCCAGTTCCACTGAATGTGGATGTGAAGAAGCACTCCTTCAACTGACACAGTACATCAGAATGCTGGACCGGATGCTGTGAGTTCAAGTGTAACACCAACAGCGGTCGCCATAGATGCTGTATTGCAGGGATCTGATGAACGGATGACATAAACACCATCAACAGGGCCACTCGCTCGTCTTTTGTTTTCGTAACATATTGGCCCTCCCTGCCAGCATAGCTAGATCACTGATGTCACAACCAACGTCAACAGAGTCATCATTCTATGGCCTCCGGCCCTACTAGGTGCTCAAGCGCCGTCAGGGCTGTTAACATATGAACTTGGTGTTCACTGTACATAATATAGTGTCCCTCCCTGCCCTTCATAGCTCAGTGATGATATAGCCAACATCCACACGGTCATCACTTCCCGGACTATTGACCTTGCTCAGAGATCCATCAGAGCCTTGTTAACATATGAACATGGTCTGTAATATATTGCCCCAATGGTCATTATAGATCAGTGAGAATCTCCACTGGTTGACCTCATCACTCAGCACTACAGAGAGTAGAGGGAAGAGCAATAGTGCCCAAACATGTCAAATCGGCTTTTCAGAACAGAGCTTGTTGAAGCCAGCACACACATGAACATGTATGGTAGAGAGACACTCAGGCCAACTGCTCTAAGCCACAGATTAAGCATAGATCTGGACTAAAATCACTTTCCATACAGAATATCCGTTGCGCATGCCTTTCAATCCAGGAATAGGCCTAATCTGGGTCCGGGAAACCAGCCCACAGTGTTATTCCGCAAGACATGCAGACAAACTACAGCCAGACAGAAAGGTGCAACGATATAATGATTATTTAATGCTGTTTTGTAACATTACTCTTCTGTATGCATAATGGCAAACTATGTTTAACACCCCAAAATAGCTTTCTAAGTATGTCTTAGCCAGATAATTTCAATTAAAAAAAACCCAGCTGCACTGCGGTCGATGCAACAACCGTTTTAAAATGGTGACTGAGTGTGCAGAGCTCCAGAAGAAAAGTGTTAAGATGGACTTTTTTTGTTGTTGTATCTTTCCAAATGAAAGGGAATATAAAAGTCCCTGGGGGATTTTCATGGCTTTCCTTTGAGTTCCCAGAAGAATTAGATCAACTTAAAGCTAAACATAGCTGCAGCACTGCTTGCGATGTGATAATAGAAGGTTCAAACCTCCGGGTCATTAAATAATAATCATATTCCATATGTTTTAGAACTATGTTTTAATAGGCCCTTTCTATCAGCGACACTGTAGGCTCTATTTGACACAGAATAGAAATTATATCATACTACTATAGCAAGTGGGCTGGCTTGGTACAGCACATACTGTACTCAATAGTTAAACAGTGAATTTACATCTTTATCTCAGTTACAGTTACATAAATTAATCAGTGTGTGTGTATGTATGTGTGTATGAGAAAGTATGTGTGTGAGAGAGTGTCCACAGTTGCAACAATTAATCAGGGAAAACGCTGCACTCGTCTCGGTTTCCAGCCCCAGAGGGTTGATGAGAGACTATAGGGCAAGCCCTCCAAGTCATTCAACCCCAGTAACCCTGTAAGCTGTCATTACTGTCTCTCTCTCTCTCTCTCTCCCTCCTCTAGGCTTGGCCAAGGCCATGTAATTAGTCATACAAACGGAGGGCTGTTTGTCTCTGGGTTGGCTAATTCTAACACACTCATTAGCCTTCCCCTCCATCAGGAGTAGACCCAGTCATTAAACGCTGAACTGCACCACCGTAAATGACCGTAATCCTCGGCCCTCTCTGGGTGAATAAGGTGTAGGCGTGGTAGGGGTGAGAAAAAAGGGGGAGGGATGGAGCTGACCCATGGGTGGTGCAGTGGTGACAGGGGTGAGGCACAGGGTGAGCCAAGTGCAGGCGCCCAGCCTGACGCGGAGTCTGGTAGACATCAGAATGGGAGAGGGGGAACGGCGGGAACGAGAAGGGAGAGAGGGGGGAGGGTGGTCCAGGGGCCGTGCCAGCAGCCAGGAACCCACAGAGACAGATGGAGTGCTGCCAAGCCGGCATGTTCAAACGTGGGCTACAAACTAAAACATTATCAGCCCTGTTTCTGTTGCTCTCTCTCCATCTTTACAGGTGTGTCCAAACGTTTGACTGGTACTGTACGTGCACGAATATATGCACAAACTCTTCTGAACTGTTTTGTCTGGGAAGCATGCGGACGCCTTAACAGGGAGAGAGGCTAGCTGGGAGCTCCTTACATTACCCTACCCTCTCAGGGGAGTAAGGGGTGGGAGAGCAGATGAGGCGTGTTTGTGTGTGTGTGTGTTCAGAGGCCTGATCACTAGGCAGGTGTGAGGGAAGTCTGATTCCCCAGTACCCTGGAGGACGTAACAGCATGGGACTAATGGTCTGATCAGATCTCAGGCCAAGCCTTTCATACACACATACCACCAGGTGCAGCGGAATAGTTGCCAGGAAGAAACTCTGTGTTTCAGCCAGGAGATTGTAAATAACATGTTTTAATCTAAAACAGGTTTTTTTCCCCCTACAGATACTACATTTATTATCTTCTATCTACATGGACCTTAAACAACAGTTTTTTGTTGTTGTTGTGATAAAATATTCATTCAGAATAAACAACAGTGTGGGGTTCTGTGAGAACAGTAGCTAGCAACCATTTGAGGTTATGATAAACAGAATAGAAAAGCGTTCAGGCGATATTAAGCTATGCTCTCTCATGCTACGATGACACATACCACATCCAGTGATGCTCTATCTGGCCGTCTCTAATATGCACGCACAGCCTCACACACACACACACACACACACACACACCCAGCCACACACACCAACACACACTTTTGTAATACGCACACACAGCCTCTCACAGGCATTAGGCTCCGGACGGGAGATCCCTTGATCAGGGCTGACGTGCAGCGTGAAGGGCTGGAGTGGTTGGAGCGCCGGGTTCGAGGGTTGGATGGTTGGAGACAGAGCGTATTGTTTTAATGGCTGGTTTGGAAACAAACAAACACATGGACGTATATAGTTATGGTGATACAGTTCACGTGGTGGTTAGAGAGAGGAGAGAACATGGATTTAAACAGAGTTTGATATGGGGCAAAATGGAGGGAGCATGACCACACACACACAGGCACGGTGCTACACCGGGGCTAGGGGGGGGGGGGGGGCTATAGTCACGTCACAAATCTGCGTAGCCCCAGTTAAGTCCCCTCAAGCATTTTAGTATTTTTTTATTTTTAAATAAAGAAATATGTCAAAGTTAATAACCAGTCCCAATCCAGTCCCTGGCTGTGTGCTTGTGCTGTGTGTTTGCCCTATGACGTGTATGTGAGTGTATGGGGGGGGGTGCTCGCTCACATTAGGCTACGTTATGTGAGCTAACTTCTAACTACCGTAATTTCTGGACTATTGAGCGCACCTGAATATAAGCCGCACCCACTGAATTGAAAAAAATATATATTATTTTGAACATAAATAAGCCGCACATGTCGATAAGCCGCAGGTGCCTACCGGTACATTGAAACAAATGAACTTTACACAGGCTTTAACGAAACACGGCTTGTAACAAAAATAAATAGGCTTTAACGAAACACGGCTTGTCATCGACTCATTAAGACCAAGCTCCCGTGCAGAAGCTCTATTTCCTTTTCCAACAGCCAGATCAATCGCCTTCAACTTGAAAGCTGCATCATATACATTTCTCCGTGTCTTTGCCATGATGAGGGTGACAAAATGACTACTGTAATAAGTTTGAGAGCGCTCGATTTAATCTAAACAGTAAACAAAAAAGTTTGACCTTAACCCGTTTGGCAATTTCATTGGTCTAATGAAAGCTTCATGACGCCAAAAAACTAAGCACGTCACAGAATGTGTTATTTTTTTGAAAAAAAATTTGAAAGTGGGAAAAATCCATATATTAGCCGCGTCATTGTTTAAGCCGCGAGGTTCAAAGCCTGGGAAAAAAGTTGTGGCTTATAGTCCGGAAATTACGGTAGCTAGTCGCCCATCTTGCCCCGTTGTGATGGACCGTTTTCTGATCGAGAGAAGAGTGCGGGTAGAAAATGAAAATCCAGACCCAGACCCTGTCTCCGAGGGGGCCGAAGAGGGAGATAAGAAAGATGAGTGGAGAGAGAGAAACTCGTGAGCCACGACGTGAGGGAGCACCAGAGCAGTTTGTCGCTGCTAGCTGCTGCACTGTTAGCACAGCCTCAGCTCTGATTGATTTAAGCCAGTCACCAAGGCGCCCTCTTCTTCGGCGTTATCCAGCCACAAAAGTTGGACAGCAGGATCGCTACTTCAATCGTAGATAGTATGAGGATTACAAATGGCTGGAATATTCTATTTCATAAGGACTGTGCTTTCTGCTTTGAATGCCGCCACTTTCAACATCCAGGAAACCATGGTGGAGAGAAGGCGGCATTTACCCACGATGGCTACCAGAACTGGAAGAAGGCCACAAGTTCGTTCAAGACAAATATGCAAAGACAGCGTGGAATAAGTGGACTATTCAGAAAGAGTCTGGCTCAACAATATGCAATGCTCTAAGTGATGGACATTCAAAAACAGTCCAAGAGAACAGAGAGTATATGAGAGCAGGTGTGGAGTCACTGCGTTACACTGCATACCAGGGACTTTCACAGAGAGGAGACATAGAAAACCACATGGCTGTCAACCAGGGAAATGTCCTTGAACTTTTACAGGTTGTAGGTAAATTCCACAAAAACAGGTGCGCAGAAAATCTCAGATAATACTAGAAATGCTAAATACGGGCATCATGATATACAGAATGGAACACTGGACAAACCCTCGACTCAGCATCCTTGCCTGCCTGTCCATACACGCAGAAAGAACCAAGGCCCTGGATGCCCAGAAGATTAGACTCATTTGCACTGAACCACAACAACAGACGCATCGTCCTTCTATAAAACAACACTTGGTGAGTAACTGAAAGGCCTTTTTATGTATTGACAGAGCACCTGTCCGGTGGTGGGAACATGATTCAATCACACTGATCTGGATCTAACAAGAAGACGCAGCATATTGTCAGCCAGTCGGCCTAAAAGTATTTTTGCAATAGAAATATAAATCGCTAACATGGTGATGATAGCCAGTTCGTTTTACAAGTGTGTGCACAGTTAACAGGTACAGGCTAAATACATTACAATTGTCATTGTGGCTGCTCTTTTGGATATTATTCATGTCATTTCTGACGTTGTGATCGCCGTTTCATCACAAACATTATTACCAATGCACAGTTGTCTGATTATGCATATGGAATAAATGCACTTGTAAATAGTCATGAAAATCAACTATTTTCTTAGCACCCCCACGTATTGGTCAAGCCCCCCCTTAGTACCGGGAGAGAAACAGTCCTGGTGCCGTGCCTGCACACACTCCCCCCACCTACCCTACAACGCATTCAAACCAGTTGCTCTGGAAGTAAGCAGCGTGTTGGACAGACGGACAGGAGAGCTCTCTCCTCGGAGATTGATTACAATCAATATATTCACGACAGACAGACAGACAGACAGACAGACAGACAGACAGACAGACAGACAGACAGACAGACAGACAGACAGACAGACAGACAGACAGACAGACAGACAGACAGACAGACAGACAGACAGACAGACAGACAGACAGACAGACAGACAGACAGACAGAGAGAGAAGGCCGGAGGTCTCCAATCCCTTAATGCAGGAGACCAATCTATCACACCACGTTAGGTCAAGCGCCCTTCAGGGGTGTGATTCATTGTGGAGTACAAGGAGTAGCTTAGATCCGCTTTCAGGTGACGGGAAACAAGTGAAGGCCTGAATTACCATACTGGCAGGGGTAGCTTTGAGTTAGTGTATAGTTGGATGACACACACACACACACACACACACAATCACATAGCTGACTAAACATAAACGAGATGAGATGTTGTGGGCTCATTAGTGAAAAACGTGTATGTGTGTGGGTGTGTGGGTGCGCCCTATATCCGTCCACCAGTTTATTTTCCCTTCAGAGACCATTTAGAGGCAGCTAGGAGAAACAGGCTCAGGTCTGAACAGCATCTCTGAATTGACAACGCTCCTCACTCGCAGTAAATTGCTTTGACAATTGCAGTGATGCCGCCTGTCTTCTCTGACCTTATTTATCCTCAGCCCCAAACCTCCATTCCTCCCTCCCTCCCACCTTCCCCTCCTCCTCATCCCTCATTCTTCTTGTCCCCCTTCCAGGACGCCTGAGAAACAATTTGAAATGCTGGCCCCGGGAGCCGTTGTCCCTGTGTGGTAATTGGGTCCCATGTCACCCACCAAATGCAATAACAGCGTTCGGCACACAGGGCCCTTATCTAAATGACATCACTGTCCTACTTTGCTTTGTGTGTTATACAGCTCTTTGAGTGAGTGAGCGTGTGTGTGTGTGTGTCTGTTATAGCTTGGCGCTGCCGCTACAGAAGCCCACACTGCAGTCTAGAGAGAGTGGTGTAGCCACATTCAGCACAGTGCCTATCAGGGCGGCCCTAGTGTGTGTGTGTGTGTGAGACACCCCAGCAAATTGTCCATTGGAATAAATAGCTCTCCTATGCAGCCTGTACAGTTAGAGACAGAGAAGGGAAAATGGTGGGCAGACGAGAGAGGATTGATACTGATGGACAACCAGATTGGATAGTTGACGATCCATCATTGACTGGCTGATGCTCAACAAAAAACATAGGCATTAGTGTAACTTCAACCCAATTCATTCTGAGCCTCATCCAGTGTGTGAACTGGGCTGGAGGGTTGGGAAGCTACTGACACAATAATTGTACTAGTCAGACAGAGAGAGAGACAGTCATTATTTTAAAGTGATCATTAAGGCTCCTCTGCATACTCCAACCAACTCCCCTTTTAGAATTTGAGTCATTAGCCAAAGGATCATGTATATTTAACTAACAGACAGGTAGATAACCTCTTGGCATGATCAAACAACGTCTCAGAGGCCACAATCTTCAATGCCTCATCTCCTGGTCAAATAAGGGCTTTGAGGAGCTCCTTCACAAAACACTTCCCTCAAATGAGAGCCCTTCAAACATGCAGTGGAGATGCTCATTCTGAGACAAGAATGTATTAGAACTGAGAGCAAAGACGTTATCGACTAAATACTCAAATTCCACAACAGAACTGTTTTTACTTTCGTTATTTTTTCTTCTTCTCAGCAGGGAATAGGTCCACAAATGCCAATCATTCCACTAATGTCAGTAAAGCTAGGATGAACCACTTACAGACATTGCAGCTAACATTAAGAACTTGGTCTTTCCACAGGTCAACCTGCCCATGATTATGGGTAAAAGCATTGGCATTCGTGATCATCAGAAAAGCACAGGTAAGAGGCCACTGTTAAATGTTAAAAGCATGTAAGGGCATCTCTAAAAGGCCCCAGAGTTAGGGAAGAAGACATTTTACAGACACAAATGTCCTTCTGGCATATGAAGACATCAGTACATGCTCATTCTTATGGATCCGGAAACAGTAAGTGAACGGCCATTGTGGAAAAATAGGTTTGGGTGACAGTGTGTGTACATGTTCCAGTCACCTCCTGAAATGTCCAGGTTCTCCTCGAGCTAACATCCTCTCTCTTTTCTCTGAGATGAATCCTGCTATTCTTCTTATCCACCCCTCTCCTGGTGTATGTACCTAAGGTGTGTGTTTTATTCACTCTACTTGTGTTCCAGTGGCTGGATCAGTAGTGTACCTTCTTCTTGTCATCAGGAGAACAAAGCGGGGAATATCACGAAAAACTCTAGCAACATTTCTGATGCGTAAACATCTAAACTGTCCTTGTGTAGAAGGAAGAGGGAAATGCATGAAATTGCTGCTGGAGTAAATTGAATGCGGAATGAGAACGCTGTCTGGGATGACAAAAGACCTGTTGTGGTGTTCAGTTCAAAGCCAGTGTGTGTGTGTGTGTGTGTGTGTTTGTGTGTGTGTGTGTGTGTGTGTGTGTCTGTCACACCTGCCTGCCGTGCCAGTCTGCAGTAGCACACGGCAGAAGTACATCAATTCAGAAGAACCATGAGAGGAGTTGATGAGAAGCTGTCTGTATTGATTTCACTCATCTAGAGTCTGAGTTCAGGCACAACACAGCATGACCCTGAGAGGGTGGACACACACACACACACACACACACACACACACACACACACACACACACACACACACACACACACACACACACACACACACACACACACACACACACACACACACACACACACACGTTGTGATACAAACACCTCTATACTAGGCGGAGTCAGAGGAGGGCCCTAAAGAAAAAGAGGGAGAGATAGAGAGTACAACGCTTAGCTAAAGGTGAGATGCATTTATGGAGAAAACGTCTTCAAAGCCTAGCAGTACGTTTGGTTTTGGGCGGTGGCTGGCGGGCGGATGTTGGAGTATTTGTCCCTATTGATTGGGTGATTTGTATGTGTTGCCGGGGCCCGCTAAATGTGTCTGGAGACGTGTTGATAGATGGGGGTGTGTGTGTGTGTTGATGGATGTGTCTCCGTTAGCAACGTCAGCCAGGGAGAAGGGCTGTAACAGCCCCAAGGTTACCCATGCGACCAGCAGAAACAGATGGATGTACCACGTCCTAACTGTCTGTTATGTGCTACTGTACATTCAATCACTCTCAGCCTCTCTCGCCCCAAAATGTTTGGTGTGACTGACTCTGACTCTGGGTCGACTGTTTCCAGTGTCTATGGCTTACTTAGTTCTCTGTTTCTGTCTCTGTCTGTTCTGTCTATGTCTCTCTCTCTGTTTATATCTCTCCCTCTCTTCCTATCACACCCCCTCATTGTAAAGCTTCCATTACAGTATATGTGTTGTATATTCAGTTAGCAGTCATCTGTTTGTGTCTGCATTGAACATTGAACTATGGGAAGGTAGTAAATATTTACTGTGCATGAAGTCTAATTAGCAAACAACAGGCCTGTATACCGACGTAGATACTGAATATCAACACAAACATGGAAGGCTGCATCTACTACACACGGGAGAGCACAAACACGAGAACACACACACACATACACACAAACACAAACACGAATAAAGTTGAACTAATACACTTTTTCCAGATGAACTTTGCTCTCGTTTCTCTGCTGGTCATTAATTAATTCATTTCATATTCTCCCATTTTCTCTCTCACTATGGCTCCACCATCTCCAGTGATGGCATTATGTCTGCCTCCTGCACCCGGTTGACACATCCACTTATCTCAGTGACACACCATAGCCATATAACACACACATACTTACGCACGCACATACACACAATGCCTTCTATGCTCACTACTAGGCAAGCAACACTGAACCATGTGTGAGAGCACCAGCTGTTCTGGACAATTGTGTGATCACACTCTCTGTAGCTTATGTGAGTAAGACCTAAGCTAACATATGATTTGGAATTTTTGAATACTTAAGGTATACATTTTTTAAATAATATTTTATGAAACATTGAATTTGGCCTTACTGCTATTATCCCATAGAAATGCATTGAATAACAGCATCATGCTGTACATGGACTAACAGATAGTAAAAATATATATCTCTAAAGGAAGTTTGTTCTGAAGTGTCTGTCCTATATCTGAGAGATATAAGAAAAATCAGGAAACTATTTCTATATTTTTTTATTTTATTGTTAGGCAATAAACTATTTCCATATATACTTCCATAAAAATGTTTAACTGGTACCTGGCTACCTTCAGATTAGTCTTGTGAAGCTTTTGGGTGTCCTCGTGAGAGACTCACCTTTCCACAGAGGTCAAATTAGTGTGCAGCCCAAACTGTTGGGACGCTACAGACAGAAGAAGTTGGCAGATCGGCGGTACCGACTTCAGATGTGTCCCATGACACTTGTGGTGGTCGTAGAGCAGACATTCAGACGCTACAGACATTTACGTGAGAAGACTGATGTTCAGGAGGTCTCATGGTCTGAAAAATACCGCTCTAGCTCTGCCACCTTTCACCGAAGATGCAGAAAGGTGACATCGGAGGTGGACTGAGAAGCAGCTCAGGTAAAAAAACTGATTCAACTGACGAATTTTGATGAGGATTTCTGTATTATGCTAATTCGATTATGCGGGGGTGAGGACATCGACTCAATTTTATTTTTAAACAGGTTAACATTCACAAGGCCACAGGGCCAGACGGATTACCAGGATGCGTACTCAAAGCATTCGCGGACCAGCTGGCATTGTCCCATTATCTGCATTGTCCCATTTTGCACAAACTTTTTTGACTCATCACATACGCTGATGCTACTGTTTACTATCTGTCAACTTAATTCCTAGATATATGTACATAACTACCTCAATTACCTCGGAACATCAAATCGGTACCTCTTGTATATTCATTGTGTATCTATTTTTACTTAAAAATGTACGTGTTTTACTTTTCTATTAGTTCTCCCCCCAAAAAATGTCACTGCATTGTTGTGAAGGGCCCGTAAGCATTTCACTGTTAGTCCACACCAGTTGTTTACTAAGCATGTGACAAATAATTGATTGGACACACACAACCACACACCATATGCTAGGCTATGCTAGGCTGGCATCATTAACTTGATCAGTACTTGGGCTGTATTAGTTACACCATTACAGGCCTGGGTTGGAAATAGAGCCTTAAAGCTGCAATATGTAACTTTTGGGGCGACCGGACTGAATTCACATAGAAAAGTGGGTTATAGATCTGTCATTCTCATTGAAAGCAAGTCTAAGAAGAGTTAGATCTGTTCTATGTGCACCCTTTCTATGCTTCCCGTTCTTAAGTTTCGTTTTTGCCTCTTTTACTTTCAGTTTTGTACACCAGCTTCAAACAGCTGAAAATACAATATATTTGGTTAGGGAAAATATATTACACAGTTTTTTAGACAACACAACGATTTCCGTCACTATACTTGCTTATATGGTCATATAAACTGAAAATAGGTGAACTGTTAGACATTTTGCAACCAGGAAATGGCTGAGCGATTTCTGCATAGGGCAGCTTTAATGAAGACATTTATTTCATCCTTGTCCTCTCACAGAGTGAAGTGTAGAAAAGCTGTGTGTGTGTGTGTGTGTGGGCTCGTTTAACTAGACTTCTGGACACCAGAAGTCCCAAGAAGAATAGTAAACGAAAACATTTTGACCACTTGGGGACATTTTGTTAATCCCAAAAAGGTCATATGCTATTTCTAGGTGGTTTAGGGTTAAGGAATAAGTGTTAGAATTAGGTTTAGAGTTAGGGGTTCATTTTATGGTTAGGTTTAGGGTTAAGGTTAGGTTTTTGTGTTAACGTTAGGGTTAAGTTTAGGGTAAGGGTACGGGCTAGGGTTAATGGTTAGGGACAATAGGATTTTGAATGGGACTGAATTGGGACTGAATTGCGTGTCCCCACAAGGTTAGTTGTACAAGACTGTGTGTGTGTGTGTGTGTGTGTTTGGGGGATTATTCTATCTGTTTGATCTGGGGTAATACCCCTCTCCCCTGGGCCACAACAAAGCATCACTGCACTCCCCCTCCTCTACCCTAAAGCACCTAGCTGCTCATCAATGTCTCTCTCCTCCATTCACCTCCTCTCTTCACAAGGCTCGCTCATGTTTACGTCACAGAGGCTGAGGCTGCGTCCCCCTCTGTGCATTTGAGGGCCTTTGCTTGCGGCATTGGACAGTGTGATCCTTTTTTTACTAGGTACTGTAGCTAGTGTGTAATACAGGAGAAGATGTCAGGACAGAATGTCTGTTTCCATTTGGACAGACTGTTGAACCAGAGTGCATGACATCCTTCTGAAGAGGAGAGATGAAGCCCACGACACCACTGTTCCTGTCCCAGCCAAGCCCCATCCCTACATCTTATTCTACGCACCCCACAACTCCCAGCACACCTGCTTCTACACTGGCCTAGCTACATTCTACCCAGGCTAGGTCTCCTAGACACCCCCCTCAGCACCACTGACTCCCAGACAAGCCTCCACCCTCCTTAATGCTACCCTGGTCCTCTAGACACCCTCCCAGCCCCACACACACCTGTTATCCTGCCTCTGCACCACTTAATCACATTTACTGTGACTGCACATTACATTATTCATTGTTCAAATGAAAACTCTTCAGGTATGCATGAGGGAGCTATGAATAACCACATTCCATCATATCTACTACACTACCTAGGGCATGTACACTGTGTTTGTGATAAGTGCGTGTGGTCTGGGGGGTGTGTGTGTGTTCAGCAAGAAAGTGTGTGTGTCGAGAAAATAAGTTTGAGTATGAGTGCGCGTGCCATGTGTGTGAATCACAGAAGGCGTTTCTCAATCCAGTTTTCACTGATTAATAATGCAGTGGTTTTAGAATGGCAAGGACACTATCTCATTTTCCATGCCTCTTTTCACATAGAAAAGAATACACTTAATATTCCTTTACAGATTGAAGAACATGGCCTACTCCAGTGACACAATGTGTGTATACCATTATGTCCTTTGGCCTCATCCCCTGTAAAACGTTGTGTTGGGAAGGTGAGTGACTAAAGAATGAATTTATAAAACATGGAGGGAAACTCAGCTGCAGTTTTATGCAAGCAGCCAGACTTCGTGACACCCCTCCAAATGCATCTTGGGAAGTAAATTAAGGCCATTTGGCTTGGTAGAGGGCAATTTATTACAAAGCCATCTAAGCAATTATAAATGTCAACACAAACTCATTAACTGTTTTCATCTCTGAGTGTGTGTGTCATTGGTGTGTGTGTGTTTAAGTTAGTTTGGGTTTGTTCATGTTTGTGTGCCTCTGTGTGGTCTGCTTGAATGCATCCGTGCGCATGTGTGTGTGACCGTGTGTTTGCCCGACTGTGTGTGAAACAATGTGCGTGTGTGTCCTGGCTTGTGAATGAATAATAAAGCTTGACCTTTGTTGGGCGAAATAGACAAATAATAGACAGCAGCTAATTCCATTATGTAAGTTGAGTAATTGCCCCGATGTAGAGAGGAGAGCCGCATCCGGCCCGTTCTCCATTTTGCAATAGCTCCCTCCCATCCCTGATGTCCTTGAATTACACTAGAACTGTGAGGTAATGATGCAAACCAAGTAAAAGGGTTGAGGAGAGGAGAGGTCAGAAGAGAGGAGAGAGGAGGGGTGAGGAAGAGTGAAACGAAGCAGTGAGGCGAGAAGGTCGAAGATGAGCACCATGACAAAACCACTCAGCCATTACTGTACACATTACCAAACAGAGGCGCCGAAAAACAGCTATAAAAAGGAGTGAGAGAGTTGAATAAAAGAAGCAGTAGAGGTCTGCAGTGGAGGTCTGCAGTGGAGGTCTGCAGTGGAGGTCTGTGTGCGACTCATCCCACTCTCTCCCGCAACCACATATTTTCATACCGTACCCGCCCATACCCGCTACCACAAGAACTGGTCCCAAACCCGACTGCAGTTCGACTGCAGCCATTTACTCTGCAGAACAGTACCTGTAGCTAAAGCCTTACACAAGTCAGGGCTGAGAAATGCATAAAAGGTTCAAGAGTGCTGTAAGTTCTTTCTCTGTCTCTCTTTGTCTTGTGTCTGAGTTTAGGAGTGAGTAGTGCAGTACTCAAACTGTCAACTGTAGATAAATGGAAGGTGCAGACAGTCCTGGTCTGCCTGTCTGCCTCCCTGTACGCCCCTCTGTCTGCCTCCCTGTACGCCCCCCTGTACGCCTCGCTGTCTGTCTGCCTGTCTGTCTGCCTCGCTGTTTGCATCCCTGTCTGTCTGTCTATATGCCTAGCTGTTTGCATCCCTGTCTGCCTGTCTATATGCCTTGCTGCCTGCCTGTCTATATGCTTCCCTGTCTATATGCTTCCCTGTCTATATGCTTCCCTGTCTATCTGCCTGTCTATATGCCTCCCTGTCTGCCTCATCACTGTCAAACGATCCCCAAAACACTTCAGCGAGCAGGCCTTCCTAATCGACCTGGCCCTGGTATCCTGGAAGGATATTGACCTCATTCCGTCAGTAGAGGATGCCTGGTTAGTCTTTAAAAGTGCTTTCCTCACCATCTTAAATAAGCATGCCCCATTCAAAAAAATGTAGAACTAAGAACAGATATAGCCCTTGGTTCACTCCAGACTTGACTGCCCTTGACCAGCACAAAAACATCTTGTGGCGTACTGCATTAGCATCGAATAGTCCCCGCGATATGCAACTTTTCATGGAAGTTAGGAACCAATATACACAGGCAATTAGGAAAGCAAAGGCTAGCTTTTTCAAACAGAAATGTGCATTCTGTAGCACAAACTCCAAAAAGTTCTGGGACACTGTAAAGTCCATGGAGAATAAGAACACCTCCTCCCAGCTGCCCACTGCACTGAGGCTAGGAAACACTGTCACCACTGATAAATCTACAATAATCAAGAATTTCAATCAGCATTTTTCTACGGCTGGCCATGCTTTCCACCTGGCTACCCCTAACCCGGTCAACAGCTCTGCACCCCCCACAGCAACTTGCCTAAGCCTACCCCATTTCTCCTTCACTCAAATCCAGATAACTTATGTTCTGAAAGAGCTGCAAAATCTGGACCCCTACAAATCAGCTGGGCTAGACAATCTGGACCTTCACTTTCTTAAATGATCTGCTGCCATTGTTGCAACCCCTATTACTAGCCTGTTCAAGCTCTCTTTCGTATCGTCCGAGATCCCTAAAGATTGGAAAGCTGCCGCGGTCATCCCCCTCTTCAAAGGGGGAGACACTCTAGACCCAAACTGTTACCAACTACTTATCAGTTCAGTGTTTTAATTTAACTCCACTGTCCTGGCGTCGTGAGGGAGCTTGTTCCACCATTGGGGTGCCAGAGCAGCGAACAGTTTTGACTGGGCTGAGCGGGAACTGTGCTTCCTCAGAGGTAGGGGGGCCAGCAGGCCAGAGGTGGATGAACGCAGTGCCCTTGTTTGGGTGTAGGGCCTGATCAGAGCCTGAAGGTCCCCAAACACACTGGCTCCAGGTCATCTATAAGTCTTTGCTAGGTAAAGCCCAGCCTTATCTCGGCTCACTAGTCACAATAGCAGCACCCACCCGTAGCACGCGCTCCAGCAGGTATATTTCACTGGTCATCCCCAAAGCCAACTCCTATTTTGGACGCCTTTCCTTCCAGTTCTCTGTTGCCAATGACTGGAACGAATTGCAAAAATGAATTGCAAAAATCACTGAAGCTGGAGTCTTATATCTCCCTCACTAACTTCAAGCTTTAGCTGTCAGAGCAGCTTACCGATCATTGCACCTGTACACAGCCCATCTGTAAATCTCCTCATCCAACTACCTTATCCTCATATTGTTATTTATTTTTTTGCTCCTTTGCACCCCAGTATCTCTACTTGCACATTCATCTTCTGCACATCTATCCCTCCAGTGTTTAATTGCTAAATTGTAATTATTTCGCCACTATGGCCTATTTATTGCCTTACCTCCCTAATCTTACTACATTTGCACACACTGTATATAGACTTTTCTATTGTGTTATCCCATGTGTAACTCTGTGTTGTTTGTGTCGAACTGCTTTGCTTTATCTTGGCCAGGTTGCAGTTGTAAATGAGAACTTGTTCTCAACTGGCCTACCTGGTTAAATAAAGGTGAAATAAAATGAGTCTTATTTTTTAACTATGCCTCCCTGCCTCCCTCCCTGACTTCCTCCCTGCCTGTCTGCCTCTATGTCTGCCTGTCTGCCTCTATGCCTGCCTGTCTGCCTCTATGCCTGCCTGTCTGCCTCTATGCCTGCCTGTCTGCCTCTATGCCTGCCTGTCTGCCTCTATGCCTGCCTGTCTGCCTCTATGCCTGCCTGTCTGCCTGTCTGCCTCTATGCCTGCCTGTCTGCCTCTATGCCTGCCTGTCTGCCTCTATGCCTGCCTGTCTGCCTCTATGCCTGCCTGTCTGCCTGTCTGCCTCTATGCCTGCCTGTCTGCCTGTCTGCCTCTATGCCTGCCTGCCTGTCTGCCTCTATGCCTGCCTGTCTGCCTGTCTGCCTCTATGCCTGCCTGCCTGTCTGCCTCTATGCCTGCCTCTATGCCTGCCTGTCTGCCTCTATGTCTGCCTCTATGCCTGTCTGCCTCTATGCCTGTCTGCCTGTCTGCCTGTCTGTCTGTCTGTCTGTCTGTCTGTCTGTCTGTCTGTCTGTCTGTCTGTCTGTCTGTCTGTCTGTCTGTCTGTCTGTCTGTCTGTCTGTCTGTCTGTCTGTCTGTCTCCCTGCCTGCTGCTTTCAGTACCCTGTTGGATACAATATAGGGATTTGCTGTAAAGGCTTAGAGTCTGCAGTAAAACAAGACAAACCGCCAACCGTACCGCAGCAGAAATGTAGGTTACTGCCTGGCTGAATTTTCACTTTAATCTTACCACGAGTAGAGAAAAATGCTCTACTGGCTGCATTCAGATGAAATGAACAAAGGCAACACTAACTTTGACTCATGATGACTTTTTTCTAACAGCCTTCAATGTGACTCAGAACCTGGCATAACTTGAGAGTTAGAAGGGTGGTATTTGATGCCACCGTCACCCACAGTGCATGCTTGCCAGGTCTCTATGTCACCCCCAGAGCCTTGAGAGAGAGAGAGAAGGAGAGAAATAAAAAGAGAGAGAGGGAGAATTCTGCAAAAATCCTGCAAAATATCCTCCGTGTACAATGTAAAACATCAAATAATGCATGCAGAGCAGAATTAGGCCGATACCCGCTAATGATCAAAATCCAGAAAAGAGCTGTTGAATTCTACAACCACCTAAAAGGAAGCGATTCCCAAACCTTCCATAACAAAGCCATCACCTACAGAGAAATGAACCTGGAGAAGAGTCCCCTAAGCAAGCTGGTCCTGGGGCTCTGTTCACAAACACAAACAAACCCCACAGAGCCCCAGGACAGCAACACAATTAGACCCAACCAAATTAAGAGAAAACAAAAAGATAATTACTTGACACATTGGAAAGAATTTACAAAAAAAATAGAGCAAACTAGAATGCTATTTGGCCCTAAAAAGAGAATACACAGTGGCAGAATGCCTGACCACTGTGACTGACGCAAACTTTAGGAAAGCTTTGACTATGTACAGACTCAGTGAGCATAGCCTTGCTATTGAGAAAGGCCGCTGAAAGCAGATCTGGCTCTCAAGAGAAGACAGGCTATGTGCACACTGCCCAGAAAATGAGGTGGAAACTGAGCTGCACTTCCTAACCTCCTGCTAAATGTATGACCATATTAGAGACACATACTTCCCTCAGATTACACAGACTCACAAAGTATTCGAAAACAAATCTTATTTTGATTAACTCCCATATCTATTGGGTGAAATACCACTGTGTGCAATCACAGCAGCAAGATTTCTGACCTGTTGCCGCAAGAAAAGGGCAACCAGTGAAGAAGAAACACCATTGCAAATACAACCTATATTTATTTTCCCTTTAGTACTTTAACTATTTGCACATCATTACAACACTGTATATAGACATAATATGACATTTGAAATATCTTTATTATTTTGGAACTTTTGTGAGTAATGTTTACTGATTATTTTTTATTGTTTATTATCTATTTCACTTGCTTCGGCAATGTAAACATATGTTTCCATGCCAATAAAGCCCCTTAAATTGAAAATTGAAAGACAGAGACAGACAGACACAGCGACAGACAAATATAGACAGAGACGGACATCCCTGAGTATGCACTCCATTGAGACAGTCGAAGGGTTATTCAAAGTCAAACAGGATGTGTGTAGAGACAGACAGCGACAGACAAATATAGACAGAGACGGACAGGCAGACAGAAAGACACAGAGAGAGAAAATGATAGAGACAAACAGAGCCAGAGAGCCAGAGAGAGAAAGGATACTGGATACTATAAGGTGAATGCACCAATTTGTAAGTCGCTCTGGATAAGAGCGTCTGCTAAATGACTTAAATGTAAATGTAAATGTAAAGATGCTCCACTCTCCACTACTCTGCACTGTGCTAATTAGAACCACACTCACGTGAGGCTGCGCTCGATTCATGCCTGACACACAGCGCAGCACAGCCTCGCAGCACAGCCTCGCAGCACAGCCTCGCAGCACAGCCTCGCAGCACAGCCTCGCAGCACAGCCTCGCAGCACAGCCTCGCAGCACAGCTATGGAACCACACTGGGACCCCTTCAGTTTCACTATCAAACAACATGATTTGAAATATCACTTTTGCATTGTGTTCGTTGGAGAAAGCGTCATAGCAATCCACTTTCTGCAGCAGGTGCAGCATGAGAGGGGTGTGTTTGTGTGTGTGTTTGGAGAGGGATAGCGAGAGAGAGGGATAGCGGGGGAGAGAGAGAGATGAGGAAAGCTGATTTCATGCTCAGGGGATTGCATCTAATTTCTTCTCTCAGCTAGCCAGCCTGGTGTAGGCTAGGCTGCATACGGAGATGCTCGGTACATTACTGCCATCTAGCGGAGGCTCTATGAACACTTTATAAACCTCGGGGAAGAGGAACCTCTACTTGATCATTATTTTTATTTTACCCTTATTTTACCAGGTAAGTTGACTGAGAACACGTTCTCATTTACAGCAACGGCCTGGGGAATAGTTACAGGGGAGAGGAGGGGGGATGAATCAGCCAATTGTAAACGGTACAGTAGAGAAGAATAACTAAAAGGATGGATTATAAAACACAGATGGAACACTAATCTGGTACCTGGCCAGAACATTAAACCACTACATTTAACAGCACCCAAAGGGCCCCTGTTTTAATAGGTAACAACTAACAATTAAGTTGTTGTTGTTTTGTTTACTGGTATTAGAATCCCTATTAGCTGGCTACAACTGTGCTACCTGGGGTCCAATTAAAGCAAAATACAAAACAATTCCACAAAGACAAAGCCAGAGGGATTTAGCCAGAAGTAGTACCCTGCATAGGGAAGTATTTAGGATGGAAATAATGGTGATGCTGTGCCCTTGAAGTTGAAGTGTCAACAGGATTAGATATGAAACCACTGGGATGCCTGCTGAGGCATGACCATGGGCTAATCACTGGGTCAGAGTAGCACTCATCGCCTCAAACCACGACTCTGTGTCAAAGACAGGACAAGAAACACAGGGAAGAGAACGAGAGAGAGAGAGATCGAGATAAGAGAGCAAATGAACAAGAGAGCAGAGAGGTGAGGACCTAAAGAGAGTGAGAGACAGCGAGGGAAAGAGAGAGACAGGTAGAGGACGAGAGCCGTGGAGCCACCAGCAGCATTAGCCGGTATGAAAGGCCAGTGTGATCACAGCTCCTTTTCGACATGATTCAGCTCGTTAGTTGTGCTACGGGCAAAGCAGGCAGAGCGACCCTTACATTGCACTGACCCGTGAAAGACTGTGCACGCCACTGTGCGCGCCTGCCACCGCAAACTGAAGACGAGAGTCCCCATCGTCACGGGGATAAGAGCCACACACATCTGAGAAACCTCTTTAGGGGTGTTTATAAAATGGCTGCTTGGGCAGAACCAGCAGTTTTACATAACATCAGTCACTCACTGACTCATAAAGCCAAGTTACTAAAGCTCTGTGACCAAACAACAAGAAGGTGTGACACTGAGAACCATTTCAAACCAATTCAACCGCTTTTGTAGGGCATATTTTGACTATCACACACACACACACCATTCCTTTCACTGGTGCTGTCACAGAGAAAGTAGAATATACAGCGTAAGAATAAGGTAACATCCAGCATGATGCAGAAAACCCTTGACCCCTGGTTCTTACGGTTGTTGCACAGCGTCCCTCAGTGTAACAGGTCATGGTAAAGTTGAAAGTGTCTGCCTGTGTGTGTGTGTGTGTGTGTGTGTGTGTGTGTGTGTGTGTGTGTGTGTGTGTGTGTGTATGTGTACTGTGTTTTATCTGTGTGTCTGTCTGCATATGTACAGTAAAAAGTCAACAGTACTCACGGTCGTTGCACTGTGTCCCTGTGTAAGATGTCATGGTGCAGTCGCAGGTGAAGTTCTCCCACTGTTGAATACAAACGCCCATGTTGGCACAGGAGTCTTCCTGACAGGTAGTGCTGGGTCCTGGAGGAACAGACAGGGTGTAAAGGTGTGGAGTAACCACATGGGGGTGCCACTGAGCTCCATCATTGGAGGTACCATGCAGTAGTGCACTTTGTGTGGAACAGGAAGTGGGGGGGGGGGGGGGGTCATGCGGGCCGTATCGTTCCAATAGGACGTCTCAACGTTTGGAGAAAGAAAACACAACACTCTCTCTGTGTGTTTTAACACTGCATAAGAACCATTATGAACAGGCAAGAACAGAAAAGAGAAATAGACGACTTTGTCCACATGTGGCTTACGATAACAGATACTGTACAGGAGTCACAGAAACAACAAACGTTCCCACCCTCCTCATTAAACGATCAAAAACTACACGTCTTTTTCCAGGAAGTGAAACATTACAATAACGGGAAACACTGTAGATTTACATCACCATGGACTTAAGACACACAGAAATGAAAACAAGAACAATAACAAGTGAACACTTCAGAGTGTGCAAGTACAGTAGTGCATATCCCTGAGTATGCACTCCGTTGAGACAGTCGAAGGGGTATTCAAAGTCAAACAGGATGTGTGTATACCATTCTCCACCAACCACCACCACACATACAGTATCTCACACTTTTGAATACTTGTCGAAGAGGGAATGCAAACAAGAACAATGCATTATATGTATATAGTAAATCCGTCTGGATTAAAACAAATAACATACAAAATCTTATCAAAAAACCTCCAAAAGAAAAAATGAATTTCAAAAAGTGAAATGATAAACAGAAACAACTGCAAATAAACTATCATTTAAGTGCAAGTGTCTTGTGAAAGAGAATATGTGAGAAATGAGAAGACATTGGAGGTGAAACAGAAGAATACAAAAGAAGTAGTATAGTTGCTGGCTGAAAATGCCTTTACTGTCTAATGCAGGTGACGGTATTCAGTCACACGACCCTGTCTGTCCCGGAAGACTCACTCTCTGTAACAGCACTTTCTCATTTCAGCAGAGAAAGGAAGGAAGGAGTACGACAGGGTTGAGAGAGAGAGAGAGGGGGGGGGGGCTGAGAGATGGCCTCAACAGCACGGTTGATGCGCAGTTGCAGTATTTGCTATAGTTTCCTGTATATCTCGACTTTTCACATTTGAGTTATTTACTTTGATATACAGAGACGGGTATACGTAACTCCGGGAACCCCCTGAAACTAGCCTTGGTTAAAGCTCAGCAGCAGGGATGTGATGCTATTGGCTGCTTCCTCTGTCCCACCTGACACAGTAATAACCTCCCATCAGTGTCTCAGTATAGTAAGATATATTCTAACACACACACACACACACACACACACACACACACACACACACACACACACACACACACACACACTATATATATATATATATATATATATATATATATATATATATATACTGCTCAACAAAAATAAAGGGAACACTTAAACAACACAATGTAACTCCAAGTCAATCACACTTCCGTGAAATCAAACTGTCCACTTAGGAAGCAACACTGATTGACAATAAATTTCACATGCTGTTGTGCAAATGTAATAGACAACATGTGGAAATTATAGGCAATAAGCAAGACACCCCCAATAAAGGAGTGGTTCTGCAGGTGGAGAGCACAGACCACTTCTCAGTTCCTATGCTTCCTGGCTGATGTTTTGGTCACTTTTGAATGCTGGCGGTGCTTTCACTCTAGTGGTAGCATGAGACGGAGTCTACAACCCACACAAGTGGCTCAGTTAGTGCAGCTCATCCAGGATGGCACATCAATGCGAGCTGTGGCAAGAAGGTTTGCTGTGTCTGTCAGCGTAGTGTCCAGAGCATGTAGGCGCTACCAGGAGACAGGCCAGTACATCAGGAGACGTGGAGGAGGCCATAGGAGGGCAACAACCCAGCAGCAGGACCGCTACCTCCGCCTTTGTGCAAGGAGGAGCAGGAGGAGTACTGCCAGAGCCCTGCAAAATGACCTCCAGCAGGCCACAAATGTGCATGTGTCTGCTCAAACGGTCAGAAACAGACTCCATGAGGGTGGTATGAGGGCCCGACGTCCACAGGTGGGGGTTGTGCTTACAGCCCAACACCGTGCAGGACGTTTGGCATTTGCCAGAGAACACCAAGATTGGCAAATTCGCCACTGGCGCCCTGTGCTCTTCACAGACGAAAGCAGGTTCACACTGAGCACGTGACAGACGTGACAGAGTCTGGAGACGCCATGGAGAACGTTCTGCTGCCTGCAACATCCTCCAGCATGACCGGTTTGGCGGTGGGTCAGTCATGGTGTGGGGTGGCATTTCTTTGGGGGGCCGCACAGCCCTCCATGTGCTCGCCAGAGGTAGCCTGACTGCCATTAGGTACCGAGATGAGATCCTCAGACCCCTTGTGAGACCATATGCTGGTGCGGTTGGCCCTGGGTTCCTCCTAATGCAAGACAATGCTAGACCTCATGTGGCTGGAGTGTGTCAGCAGTTCCTGCAAGAGGAAGGCATTGATGCGATGGACTGGCCCGCCCGTTCCCCAGACCTGAATCCAATTGAGCACATCTGGGACATCATGTCTCGCTCCATCCACCAACGCCACGTTGCACCACAGACTGTCCAGGAGTTGGCGGATGCTTTAGTCCAGGTCTGGGAGGAGATCCCTCAGGAGACCATCTGCCACCTCATCAGGAGCATGCCCAGGCATTTTAGGGAGGTCATACAGGCACGTGGAGGCCACACACACTACTGAGCCTCATTTTGACTTGTTTTAAGGACATTACATCAAAGTTGGATCAGCCTGTAGTGTGGTTTTCCACTTTAATTTTGAATGTGACTCCAAATCCAGACCTCCATGGGTTGATAAATTGGATTTCCATTGATTATTTTTGTGTGATTTTGTTGTCAGCACATTCAACTATGTAAATAAAAAAGTATTTAATAAGATTATTTCTTTCATTCAGATCTAGGATGTGTTGTTTAAGTGTTCCCTTTATTTTTTTGAGCAGTGTATATACCCTACATGTACTATCTTCTACCTATTTAATTACAACTCTGATCCTATGTTCCAGTAATAATCCCTACTCTCCTCTCTGACCATGGGAGCATGAACACGAGTTTGTTTCTGTTCAAACTGTAATAGACTCTGCTACTCTGGGTCTGTGTCGGACGGATGGACATAACAGAGCATGATTACCATAAAGAGTGGGCTGGCCGGTGCCGCGGCCATAGGCAGACAGCAACTACGAGTAGGACAACATAATTACAGTACTACAGCCCTGGGCTGGAAATGGACCTTATGGTTAATAGTGGATGTGCTTCTCTGTGTATGGGTTGGAATGATTGTTTTTCACCTCTCTTTCAGTGTCTCTCCCTTCTGGATTCTCTCACTTTTTCTCCCTCTTATTGCTCTCTTTCTATCCCTCTGTGTCTCTCTCTTCTTTCATCCTTCTCTCTCTCTCTCTCTCTCTCTCTCCAACATTTCTGCCGCCACTCCCAGAGAGCGAGCCCTCCTCGCCAGCAGTGGGACATGCTACACCCACAATGCATTGCACACAGCATTCAGCCACGCCTCAGAGAAGCGTTGAGAGTTGAACCTTCTACCTTGCAGGTCGGCTTTGGTGAAACCAACTTTGTTAGCGCAGAAAAACAACAAACAGAACAGAAAGAAGCGGGAAAAACAACAGAGTCAGGTTAGTGAGGGACCATAGGGTTAGTTTGAGTATCTGGTATAGTAGAAGTATAGGTAAGCATAGTGACTATAAAGGTAAGTACTTCACTTTGTTATGTTAAGTGGTTAATTAGTGTTCATCTGTTAGATTGCAGAAAAAGGAGTAGCTAGAAAAAGTGATCAGGTTTATAGATATTGGTGTGTAAGTCATTGTGTGTTTAGGAATGTCCTGTGAGAGAACAAGCTCAGTTTGAATACTGATCCTTTGGCACCACCTAGTGGTAGATGCAGTGCCCCAGTCTATTATTTTACCACAGTCCACCAGTGGTTCCCAACCTTTTTCGGTTACTGAACCACTGCCCAGAGTACCCCTGAAGTACCCCCTCATGTGTATTTTACCAGTAGGCCTATGGTCTAATGAGTCTTCTCAAGTACCCCCTGTGGATAGGTGATGTACCACCAGGGGTCCTAGTACCACTGGTTGGGAACCACTGCAGTACACCATTAGGCCGGGACCCTATGTGGCCATAAATGAACTGGGCTTGATGGTCAAAAGGTGTGAGTGGGCAAGGACGATAGTATAGCAATTAGTAGAGGGTCAAGATCTAGTCATCTAGGGTGCACGGGGTCGATTTGGAACTGGACGCATACATAATATATGGGTTCATTTGGTGTAGGGGTCTTAGGTCATGGGTCGTACCTTCACATCCGCGTTCGATCTGTCCGGAGCGGAACAGGGCGTCGTTGATGAGGTCAGGCAGGCGGCCATTCAGATCTACAGACGCCAGACAACCCTGGAAACCTTCCCTAGAGACCACCAGTTTAGGAAGGTTCTGGTACATGTTAGGCCCCAGCCCTGCCACAAACAGATCCCCTTCAGGGAGGGAGAGAGAGGGAGAGAGAGAGAGAGGGACAGATGAAGGGAGGGGTGAGTTGACGAACAAATGAAGGATAAAGGATGTAAAGGTCAGAGAGTGCGTCAACACCATTTCTGTAAATAGAGGATAATCCAGTCATTACACAACTATAACGAGTTTGTTCAGTCAAATCAGCAAACAACCTGAGCAAACATCAACGGAGGCTACATTCCAACATCCACACTAGCATCACTTAGAATGACATGCATTCTAAGTGCTAAGCTACAGTAGCTTAAACGTTGGATTGACAGTGTTTATGTCTCTATGATGGAAGGGCATATAGAGGCTGACTGCTTGGTTTTTACTGAAAAGTATATCTTTAGTGCCGGTAGACTTGATGTGTGTTTACTACCTTCCTTGGAACGGTGGGAGAAAGTGTATGAGGATATGTTTATCAGCGTATTTCTTGTTACCTTTGAGGTCGAGGTTCTTGGCTCCGTTGACGTTCTGTGTGACGGACTTGGTGTCCACCTTGAGGGTGTGTGTGTTGGTGGCGTCCCTGGTGATAACTACGTTGTGCCACTGGTTGTCATTCAGGGCACTGTCACTGTTCCCCTTCAACAGACTGGGACCGTTCCCCAGGTCAAACACATAGTGGACAAACCTACGGAGGGACGAGACAAGGGCAGACAAATGCATGCTTCAGCGCTCTTAGTACTTCCCTTCCTTAAGGGCCCTTCTTCTCCACTGTACTTTGCGATACGCCCCAAGAGGAGCCACTTTAGCCTGTGTGTGTCCATGCTAGGGGACAAGGGATAGGGATGCACACTTCAGTAATTCTTTGTTTCTGTACTTTGGGACCCACCTCAGAGAAGCCCCTTCAGCCTGTGTGTGTCCATTAGCGTGCACTACCAAAAAAATGGGACTCAGTTGAAGTGTGTGAGTGTAGGAGACTTTACTGAGAAGGGGAGTGTGTGCACAAGCAGCGGTAGAGACAACAAGAGAGCACTCGCTCTCCTCTGAACACTGAGCAAACAAGGCCAGGTAAGAGAATAATGGTACTCGTACATATGACTAATGCCTCACCCTTTGACCAGCTCAACAGCGATAAAGTCGTTTCCGTCTCCGCTGTTGAACAGTATGAAGCCGTCCGGGGAGGTGGTTTTAAACTGGAAGAACAGGTGCATGGTGGTGTAGGCCTGCAAGGTGGCCAGCCCCAGGTAGCTGCCCTTGGACTTGAAGGTCACCGGGTCGGCGATGATGGAGCGCATGCCGAAGCGGGCGTTGAGCTCGCAGAAGTCGATGTCTCCGTTCTTACACATGTCAATGTAGAACATGCCGTTGAACTTCAGGCCCTGTGGGTGGAGGTGAGTTCGGGAACGATAACGATAACTCAGCGATGACAATAATATGGAGAGCTATTTGTATCACCCTAAGTAATGTTAAAGCAAGGAAGAGAGAAGTTGTTCAAATCTTAAGGGCGAGAATCTAGAGGAAGTCTAGAGGCTATAACAGTAGCACTGGCTCTGACCCCGACCCCCTTCGGTCTGTGTAGGTCAGTGACTGGCCAGGCGCCAAATGATGATTTATGGTCTAACATGTGTTCCTGCCAGGCCTGGAGGTGTTACCTGCAGGTGTCCAATGAAGGAGGAGGGGGAGGAGGAGACGAAACGTCTCTCTGTCAGAATCCCTGTCTCCACATTGTGGAACTCCAGACGAGTGTGGTCACCTGCCATCTGGCCTGGAGAGAGAGAACGAGAGCGAGAGAGAGAGAGGGTGTGGGGAGGCAAAGGAGGAAATAGAAAGATGTAGGGAATAACAAAGGAAGTGGAGAAAGGGGTAAAGAGGGAGGAGAGGGGCAGGATTGGAATATCAAAGGATTTCACCTCTTTTATATGTAAAAAACAATGCATCACATCAGAACCAGTAATAGTACCTTCAGCCATGTCTTCGTCGACCGTCAGTTTGAAGTTTTTACCGCGTCGGACCACTCTGACAGAGTGCCAGTCATTATCATTGAGCTTTTGTCCAGCATATAGAGTCTCTGGTCCCTTGCCTGAGAAGGACCGTTTGTTAGTTCAGGGTTAGGGTTAGTCAGCAACGCAAACCAAACCTTTGTTTTGTCTGGGTGAGCTTGATTATTTTACCAGCAACCTTAGCGGGGACGGCAGAAAGCGGATGTTTCTGGAATTCAGGGATACAGTTTCTACACCTGCTACGTTAGGTTAGTCTACCACCAACCAATTTGTTGGTCAGAGAAGGAGAAAGCATTTTTTGGGACACTGATTCTAGCTCGGATCTTGAATGCAGGAAAGCAGGTTGGTTGCGCTCTGACCATTTTATGTTTACTTTGCTAACTCTAAAATCAAAGATTTGGTTTGGCTTAAAGTAAAAACAGAGGAGAAAAGATCTGAACAGATTACAATAAATGACAAACGATAATACATGGAGTATATGTGTACACTATGCAATAATCTATGTCCTCTGTCAGTGGACGTATGACTGCTCATATGGTAAGATAATAACTGCTGTTACTCATAAAAGGGCTTGGAACTTTTTTTCAAAGCACATCTCTACACAATGCGGACAAATCATAGAAGGTGCAGGTCCACAAAGGGCAAAGAGAGAATCTCTTCAAATACAAATTCCTCTGCTCTCCACAAGAGGGCGTGTCAAGCCTGTGGTGTGCCACTCCAGTGAGTTTACTGAGTGTGTGTGTGTGTGTGTGTGTGTGTGCGCACGCACTCGTGTGTGTGTTTCATTACACACATTACCTACTGCCGCATTAGGTGTGCTGTGCAATCAGTGACATTGATCAGAGTAATTGGAGTGAATGACTGTGTCTGTTCTGTCACTCAAACTGGGATCTACCGTGAAATAAAGCTGCAGCTTGGGGACAGGCTGTCACACACATACACGCCCACATGCACACACAGAGCGAGAGAGAATACACACAGACGCACACACTCAAACACACATACACAGTTTCAAACACACCTTGCACTCGTATCAGTTGAAACCAACATTCATAAACCAGGCAACATTCATAAACCAGGCCCGTGACTGTCTGTCATGACAACACATGTTCCTCTCTCTGTCAGAGTCCAGACCTCTTAATGAGTAAGAGCAGTTGTACTGTACCTCTGTACAAGTCATTCAACCATTTCTATTGTCAAGACAAATAGCGAATACCATTCCCACACTCGGACCATTACATATGGGAGGGAATTTCAGTAACATTTTGAGAGCAAAAAACTGTAAACCTAACAAAATAGATGAAGAAAAGTTGGATAATTGAGTTAAATGTAATTTATAGAAACAATTATAATTTCTTCTTTGATCTTGGCTATAGCTCTGATCCCTTATCCATGTAATTCCATTATCGCACTTCTGTACATTACCCTATCTATAACACACAAATCATGTCAAACATCATTATATAACGTTCATTTAAAGAAGAATTCTCCAACAAGTGGAGTGGTGACTTACTGGTGTTACAGTTTATCCTGACACAGTCTAGATGGGGGGAGAATAAGTGACAGATGAAATCGCATCCTTCAAGGTAAAAGCTGCAGACATCCAAGAACAGAAACTCCACCTTCCGGGGACGGTCACATGACGTCGGCGGCCATTTTAGGTCATTATGGTAACTTTTGATGATGTCAACATCAAACTGCCATTTGGGATATTATGTCTTACTCCAATTTTGACCATTACACTTTATTTGAGTTAAGATCAGAATTACTTCTCTCAAATTAAAATAATTTTCTTTGTGTTTGGCAATATTTTGTAGGTCTGATGCGTGCTATAAAAATGTTGTTCACTATTTCGAAAAAATATTTTAAATGTGTTTACATGTTTGTTCAATTTCAAAATGTCCGCTTGCAGTTCATTGGCCACATCGATTTACCAACCCAGTATTTTGGAAACTTCATTTTGTACTCAACACCTGTAGCCATCAGTTGATTTATAAATCAATTTGCAGTATACTTTACATTAAACTACAGGCTACAAAACAGTGTTATATGATGGGTATCTCGTTCAAAAGAAGATACAGGAAGTAGACTAGTCCTGTGATTGGTCTGATTGGTCAGGTGATCTGGGTTGGGATCCATGTGACCCAGCTCGTCATGTACCGTCAACCGCAACAGAAAAGTGGAAGCAAACAGCATCGATCCAGTCAGCACCAGCACTGTACAGTGGCCTAGAAGCGAATCACTAACCTGGCTCTACCACAGGGCTAGTTGTGTCAGTAGTAGTATTGAACTAGTTTATGTTTGTTGGAGCGAAACCAGCCGGATCAGATTATCTACTGAGCAGTATAGTTGATAAAATGATTGAGAACATCATGTATATAAAACTGACTGAAGTATAGTCATCACTGTAGTAGTGTGATGGTAATTATGTGTTGACAGGTGCTGTTTGTGTGTGTGTGTGTGTGTGTGTGTGTGTGTGTGTGTATTGTATGATAGCGCATGCGTTCATCAGTACGACAGATTTGGGTGCTTCTATCCTATCCCATATTGGGCCGACATGTAAGCTTATATAAAAATAAGTTATACTAGCAAGAGCAGTGTGCGAGTTTCTCTTTTCTTTGAAGTAATCGCATTATTCCCACGCAGCTGCAACCAGATGTGCGAGTGCTTTTTTGGAATTTTGAATCCTATCCTATATGCCTATAGGCCACCATCTGCAGGCTAGCTGTGTGCTGTGGGCTCGGGCTGTGTGCCAGACGGGCCGCAGGCTAGGGGCCGTTGAAGGGGTGAGTACCATCTTTGAACAAGGCGACATGGGAGATACCACCTACACTACTGTAGGGGTACTAATGGGAGGAGCCATGGACCTGCTAATATGGACCAAACCAAAATAAAAAGGATAGAACAGGAAATAATAAACAAAACACTGTTACGACAAGAACAAGCCCAGACAATAAGCCCAGATGTTATCAGTACGTTACATAAGAGATACAAATTTGAAATGAAATAATAGGACCTATTAAAAGTCTTATAAATGCGTATATGGTAGAGCTATATACTAGGCCAATGTGGAACAATGTTGGTGAAAAATGTTGAGTAAAACATTGAAAGTGTCTAGCCTGAGAGTTATTTGTTACAATTAGTGACTTTTTCTACAGTCAAGTCAATATCGTAATGAAGAATGACTGTGGTATGATCTGTTCAAAAGATGTGGCCTGAAAGCATGGATATTGTGGTTAAGTGTTAGATTCATGAGATAGAAATACCCTACAGAGACCACATCAACAAAGCAAGAAAATACTGTATATGATGCCAAGCAAATCAAAATACAATCCATGCAACTACTGTACAAAAATTATAAAAAATGAGTTTTAGTTTGTGTTAGATTTTTTGATGTATTCGACCAAAACAAAAAAATAACTCATGAAAAATACAACTCACAAAAACGACTATGAGCTAACTTAAACATGCCTCCTCAAAAGAAGAGGGTTAGCGGTTAACGGTTTTATACGATACCTAGGTTGACCGTGAGTTTGACGCGGCCGCTGTCCAGCTCGAGACGGAGTGTGTCAGCGGAGTCCCGGGAGGTAGCGGCCATTAGGAGCCCAAATGCACGCTGGGACTTGAAGCGGAGGGAGACGTCCTCTGCCTCAGTGTGCATCACGCTTGGCATCACCACTTTCATATACATGCTGCCGTCGTAGCTCAGGATGGACGCCTCTGTAGAGTGGAAGGAGAGAGAGAACGGAAGTGGGTTAGAGACTAATAAGACAAACCTCAATGGATATACACTACCGTTCAAAAGTTTGGGGCCACTTAGAAATGTCCTTGCTTTTTAAAGAAAAACACATTTTTTGTCCATTTATATAACATCCAATTGATCAGAAATACAGTGTAGACATTGTTGATGCATTGTTGATGCTGCTGTTCCATATTGTTGATGTGGAACAGCAGATTTGTTATGGAATATCTACATAGGCATACAGATGCCCATTATTAGCAACCATCATGTGTTCCAATGGCACGTTGTGTTAGCTAATTCAAGTTTATAATTTTAAAAGGCTAATTGATCATTACAAAATCCTTTTGCAATTATGTTAGCACAGCTGAAAACTGTTGTTCTTATTAAAGAAGCAATAAAACGGGCCTTCTTTAGACTAGTTGAGTATCTGGAGCATCAGCATTTGTGTGTTCGATGAAAGGCTCAAAATGGCCAGAAACCAATAACTTTCTTCTGAAACTCGTCAGTCTATTCTTGTTCTGAGAAAAGAAGGCTATACCATGCGAGAAATTGCCAAGCGTCCCACCTAGCCCATAGAAGTTAAAAAGATCCTAAGGATTGATTGTAAACAAAGTTTGACATGTTTCTACGAACGGTAATGAAACTATTTGACTTTTCGTGTCTGGATTTACACTCGCGCATTATGCCTTTGGATAGTGATCTGAACGCACGAACAAAACGGAGGTATTTGGACATAAATATGGAGTATTTCGAACAAAAATAGCATTTATTGTGGAAGTAGGAGTCCTTGGAGTGCATTCTGACGAAGATCAGCAAAGGTAAGAGAATATTTATAATACTAATTCTGAGTTTAGTTGACCCCAGAACTTGGCGGGTATCTGTATAGCTTGCTTTGATGGTTGAGCTAAGTACTCAGAATATTGAAAAATGTGCTTTCTCCGTAAAGATATTTTAAAATCTGACACAGCGGTTGCATTAAGGAGAAGTATATCTATAATTCTTTCAATAACTGTTGTAAATTTTATCAACGTTTATGATGAGTATTTTTGTAAATTGATGTGCACATTCACCGGAAGTTTTGATGGGAATACATTTTCTGAACATCACGGGCCAATGTAAAATGGGGTTTTTGGATATAAATATGAACTTTATCGAGCAAAACATACATGTATTGTGTAACATGAAGTCCTATGAGTGCCATCTGATGAAGATCATCAAAGGTTAGTGAATATTTTAGCTGTATTTTTGTTTTTTGTGATGCATGTCCTTGCTTGGAAAATGGCTGTGTGGTTTTTCTTGTGAAATGTATGTCCTAACATAATCTAATTTTATGCTTTCACCGTAAAGCCTTTTTGATATAGGACAATGTGGTTAGATTAACGAGAAGTTTATCTTTAAAATGGTGTAAAATAGTTGATTGTTTGAGAAAATTAAATTATGAGATTTTTGCTGTTTTGTATTTCGCGCCATGCTATTTCACTGGCTGTTGAATAGTGTGTCCCGCAGGCGGGACGGTCACGTCTCACCTAGCCCATAGAAGTTAACAGTTTACAGATGTGCTAACATAATTGCAAAATTATTTTCTAACGATCAATTAGCCTTTTAAAATGATAAACTTGGATTAGCTAACACAACGTGCCATTGGAACACAGGAGTGATGGTTGCTGATAATGGGCCTCTGTACGCATATGTAGATATTCCATAAAAAAATCGAATCAAATTTATTTATATAGCCCTTCTTACATCAGCTGATATCTCAAAGTGCTGTACAGAAACCCAGCCTAAAACCTCAAACAGCAAGTAATGCAGGTGTAGAAGCAATCAGCCGATGTTTTTCTTTCAAAAAGAAGGACATTTCTAAGTCACCCCAAACTTTTGAACGGTAGTGTACCTTGATTAAAGCTCAGAAAAATTACTTAAATACTGAGATACAGTGCATTCGGAAAGAATTCAGACCCCTTGATTTCCAACATTTTGTGACGTTACAGCCTTATTTTCAAATGAATTAAATAGTTTTTTCCTCTCATCAATCTACACACAATACCCCATAATGACAAAGCAAAAACAGTTTTTTAGAAATGTTTGCAAATTTATTAAAAATACAAAACTGAAATATCACATTTACATCAGTATTCAGACTCTTTTACTCAGTACTTTGTTGAAGCACCTTTTGCTGCAATTACAGCCTTGAGTCTTCTTGGGTATGACGCTACAAGCTTGGCACACCTGTATTTGGGGAGTTTCTCCCATTCTTCGATGCAGATCCTCTCAAGCTCTGTCAGGTTGGACGAGGAGCGTCGCTGCACAGCTATTTTCAGGTCGCTCCAGAGATGTTTGATCGAGTTCAAGTCCGGGCTCTGGCTGGGCCACTCAAGGATATTCAGAGACTTGTCCCGAAGTCACTCCTGTGTTGTCTTGGCTATGTGCATAGGGTTGTTGTCCTGTTGGAAGGTGAACCTTTGCCCCAGTCTGAGGTCCTGAGAGCTCTGGAGCAGGTTTTCATCAAAGATCTCTCTGTACTTTGCTTCGTTCATCTTTCCCTCGATCCTGACTAGTCTCCCAGTCCCTGCCGATGAAAAATATCCCCACAGCATGATGCTGCCACCACCATGTTTCACCGTAGGGATGGTGCCAGGTTTCCTCCAGAGGGGACACTTGGCATTCAGGCCAAAGAGTTTAATCTTGGTTTCATCAGACCAGAGAATCTTATTTCTCATGGTCTGACAGTCCGTTAGGTGCCTTTTAGCAAACTCCAAGATTAAACTCTGTCATGTTCCTTTTACTGAGGAGTGGCTTCCGTCTGGCCATGCTACCATAAAGGCCTGATTGGTGGAGTGCTGCAGAGATGGTTGTCCTTCTGGAAGGTTCTCCCATCTCCACAGAGGAACTCTGGAGATCTGTCTGAGTGACCATCGGGTTCTTGGTCACCTCCCTGACCAAGGCCCTTCTCCCCCGATTGCTCAGTTTGGCTGGGTGGCCAGCTCTAGGAAGAGTCTTGGTGGTTCCAAACTTCTTCCATTTAAGAATGATGACCACTGTGTTCTTAGGAACCTTGAAAACTGCAGAAATGTTTTGGTACCCTTTCCCAGATCTGTGCCTTGGTACAATCCTGTCTCGGAGCTCTACAGAGAATTCCTTTGAATCTCATGGCTTGGTTTTTGCTCTGACATGCACTGTCAACTTTTGGACCTTATATAGACAGGTGTGTGCCTTTCCAAATCATGTTCAATCAATTGAATTTACCACAGGTGGACTCCAATCAAATTGTAGATCAATGGAAACAGGATGCACCTGAGCTCCATTTAAAGTCTCATAGCAAAGGGTCTCAAGGTATTTCTGTTTTTTATTTGTAATAAATTTGCAAACATTTCTAAAAACCTGTTTCGCTTTGTCATTATGTTTTATTTTACGGCCGTAACATAACAAAATGTGGAAAAGGGGAATGGGTCTGAATACTTTCCGAATGCACAGTACATGGATTTAAGGATGAAACATACAATCATAGGCCTACACGTCCCTCATGTCTTATCGATGCAAAAGACACACCATCTCACATACACACTCCAAAACGTTGTACTACATCCACACTACTGTGTCTGCACGCCCAGGCTCGACACACAATGCTCAACAAGCAGGACATTTACACATCAACCTCTTCCTTCCTCTACAATTTCCCTTTGTTCCTAACAGTGGTTCCTTCATGACTATCATGCACACCTGTATTCACACACACACGCACACACCCACACACCCACACACACACACACACGCACACACACACACACACACACTCAGTTGGTAGAGCATGTCACTTGGATAGTGGGTTTGATTCCCACGACCATCCGGATGTAAAATGTATGTGTCGCACGCATGACTGTAAGTCACTTTGGATAAAATCGTCTGCTAAATAGCATATATTATATTACGATTACACACACTGAACTCTCACTCTCTGACTGACACATCTACAGTGCATCCTATCCCAGTTAAACAGAGAGATCAGCACATCAGATAGGAGGAAGGGGACACATTTAGTCGCAACACCCCCCCCCCCCCCCCCCCCCCCTATTTCTGCTGTTCACACTTGTCGTCATGGGGTGACTGGCAGACAGGCAGGGCTATAATGCTGGAAGGTGTTCTGTTCTGGGAGAGATGTATTAAAAAGGGCGCTCAGCCATCAAATACCTTCTGTGACACCTCAACTTTAAAAGGACAAATAGCCCTCAGGCTTTATTTTATTTGGATTAAAATAAAAAACTCTCTCTGGCTGGAGATGATAATGTTGCAACTGTCTAAGCTGAGGCTCTCTAGAGGCAAGTTTGCTAGGAAATAAAAGTGCAGGTGTAAACTTCACCTACTGAATACATTTCTTTGTTCTCTTCTTGTTCTACTTGTTGCTGTGATTTAATACTGACACTGATTTGATTTTAGCTTCACTCATGCAATAATATTTGACTGCCAGCGCTTGACATTACAGCTACAATTTATGTCAAACCAAAAGTCGCTGCGACAAATATGTGATGAAACCTGATGCTTTGAAAGCAAGGTTGTTTGCTGGAAACTTGTCAAAAAAAAAGGCTAGCTTGCTAGCCAGCTCCGTTGCTAAATACTAGACGTCCGGACACGTCCGACGTTCTGTAACTGATTGTTCCGTGCTCTTAACTACACGTAGATGATAATCAGACCTTGGCCATGAAAAGTGAGAGAGAAGGCCCTCTCTTTCTTCCCTCTTTTTTTCCACCAGGACAGAAACACATCGTATTTCCCTGTGATATCCCCTCTGACAAGCCAAGGTATTGACTTCAGCCAGCCAGGCCCAGGTCCAAGATCCAAGAGGCAGGGAAACAAGGTGAGAGATGTGATGTGTGTGAGAGCGTGTCTGGCTGGCTGAGCGCGTTAGAGAGCATCTCTAATAGACATGTAAGGACACAGAAAAATGATTGCTTGTTAAGTGCAAAGGGCTTTTCTTGAAGGAATTGTTATTAGAATTTTTTATTTGACCTTTATTTAACTAGGCAAGTCAGTTTACTCACTGTTCCCCGGGCGCCGAAGACGTGGGTGCCGATTATGGCAGCCCCCCGCACCTCTCGTGTTCAGAGGGGTTGGGTTAAATGTGGAAGACACATTTCCGTTGAATACATTCAGTTGTACAATTGACTAGGTATCCATCTTTCCCTTTCCCTTTCTTGCGGTCAATTTGCCATCTACAAATTATTTTAATTATGTTCTGGCCCCCTGACCAATCCGCTCAAGGAAAAATCGGCTGAATATAGTTGATGATCCCTGGTTTACACCCCGGTAACAGACTAGGTGATCGGCCCCTATATGAAACGGGATGGGTGTGTGCGCGCGTGTGTATATTATGCGTCCCTGCATGGGTGCGTGTGTGTGCGAGCTTGTGTTTGATCTGTGACACACACCCACACACACTTCCCCGCATACAGTAAAGTGCTGCTATGCCTACCCAGCTGTGTGTTGCTCTAAAGAGAGATATCAGCAACTCTGAACAGCTCATTTCAGACGGTAATTAAGGCCGGGGGGGGGGGCAGAGTCACTTTACATAATTAGCTGAGAAATAGAGGCAGGAGATGGAGGGATACAGGGAGGGAGGAAGGAGGAGGGAGGAAGAGGAGGAAAGGCTATTATCAACGTGAAAGCTCCACAGCGCAGGTCCCTGAGATGGAGATGGAAGGGGGGTGGTGCATGTGATGCTAAGCAGGGTTTTCTGCAGAGTCTAATTTCTGCAGCGGCGTTTAACATGGAAGTCAACATTGTGGATGCCTGTTCCGCGGTCTCTTCCTCTGTGTTGGTGTGTTTGTGTAGTAGTGACAGGCAACAACACGTCAGACACATTGTTTCAGTAAACAAACTCCCAACTGGAGGCTTGGCTGTCAACGGGATGGGACGTCTATTGGATGTGGATCCCGTGAGTCTCTTATGTGAAATCTACATCGTGTGTTTAGATGCTGACAGTGTTTAATGCTACAAATACACAGTCATGCAGGAAGACCATGTCAAAGTCATGTACGCAGCTAGGCCTACATCTGGTGTGGATATTCATTTTTCATTGTTGACAATTGAGGGGTTTCTGCACTAGTGTGTGTGTGTGTGTGTGTGTGTGTGTGTGTGTGTGTGTGTGTGTGTGTGTGTGTGTGTGTGTGTGTGTGTGTGTGCCTGTGCTTGTGTTTTCGGGCAGCTCAAGCTGAGTGTCTGTGCTCTTTCAGGCAGTGTGTTTGTGTCCATGTCTGTGTTGACTGCAGTAGAGCTGTGTGTGTGTGTGTGTGTGTGTGTGTGTGTGTGTGTGTAGAGCCCCTCTCAGAGTCAGGCAATGGGAAATGGCTCCACTCGAGAGACGCTGTTTGCGGCGAGTGGACATTATCCCCCATAATCCCCCCATGTCACTCAGTGTGGAGTGTGTGAGAGCAACGTTATGGCAAACTTTCAACAGCATCAGCGGTACTGGGGAGCCATCATCCCCTCTTAATGCTCGGCACGCTAGCTGCTTCTTTCCAAAGTCTTTCAAGATCAACGTACGTGTGTGAATGTATGTTGACATTGAAGCGTGCACATACTGAGTCACATGCTCATTGTTATAGGGGTACTGAGTCACATGCTCATTGTTATAGGGATGCTGAGTCACATGCTCATTGTTATAGGGATGCTGAGTCACATGCTCATTGTTATAGGGGTACTGAGTCACATGCTCATTGTTATAGGGATACTGAGTCACATGCTCATTGTTATAGGGATACTGAGTCACATGCTCATTGTTATAGGGATGCTGAGTCACATGCTCATTGTTATAGGGGTACTGAGTCACATGCTCATTGTTTTAGGGATACTGAGTCACATGCTCATTGTTATAGGGATGCTGAGTCACATGATCATTGTTATAGGGATACTGAGTCACATGCTCATTGTTATAGGGGTACTGAGTCACATGCACATTGTTATAGGGATGCTGAGTCACATGCTCATTGTTATAGGGATGCTGAGTCACATGCTCATTGTTATAGGGATGCTGAGTCACATGCACATTGTTATAGGGATGCTGAGTCACATGCTCATTGTTATAGGGATACTGAGTCACATGCTAATTTTTATAGGGATACTGAGTCACATGCTCATTGTTATAGGGATACTGAGTCACATGTTATAGGGATACTCAGCATTGTTATAGGGATACTGAGTCACATGCTCATTGTTATAGGGGTGCTGAGTCACATGCTAATTGTTGTAGGGATGCTGAGTCACATGCTCATTGGTATAGGGATGCTGAGTCACATGCTCATTGTTATAGGGATACTGAGTCACATGCTCATTGTTATAGGGGTGCTGAGTCACATGCTCATTGTTATAGGGATGCTGAGTCACATGCTCATTGTTATAGGGATGCAGAGTCACATGCTCATTGGTATAGGGATGCTGAGTCACATGCTCATTGGTATAGGGATGCTGAGTCACATGCTCATTGTTATAGGGATACTGAGTCACATGCTCATTGTTATAGGGGTGCTGAGTCACATGCTCATTGTTATAGGGATGCTGAGTCACATGCTCATTGTTATAGGGATACTGAGTCACATGCTCATTGTTATAGGGATGCTGAGTCACATCCTCATTGTTATAGGGATGCTGAGTCACATCCTCATTGTCATAGTGATGCTGAGTCACATGCTCATTGTTATAGGGATGCTGAGTCACATCCTCATTGTTATAGGGATGCTGAGTCACATCCTCATTGTCATAGTGATGCTGAGTCACATGCTCATTGGTATAGGGATGCTGAGTCACATGCTCATTGGTATAGGGATGCTGAGTCACATGCTCATTGTTATAGGGATACTGAGTCACATGCTCATTGTTATAGGGGTGCTGAGTCACATGCTCATTGTTATAGGGATGCTGAGTCACATGCTCATTGTTATAGGGATACTGAGTCACATGCTCATTGTTATAGGGATTCTCTAATGTTTGTTGATTGTTTTTTTATTTTACTCTGTTTTTCTCCCCAATTTCCATCTGGTCTCATCGCTGCAACTCCCCAACGGGCTCGGGAGATGAAGGTGGAGTCATGCGTCCTCCGAAACATGACTCGCCTAACCATGCTCTTAACACCCGAGACCCGCCAGCTTAACTCGGAAGCCAGCCACACCAATGTGTCAGAGGAAACACCTTTCAACTGTTGACCGGGGTCAGCCTGCAGGCACCCGGCCCGCCACATGGAGTCGCTAGAGCGTGGTGAGCCATGTAAAGCCCCCCCGGGCCAAACCCTCCTCGAACCCGGACGACGCTGGGCGCCGTCCTATGCCGGTTGTGGCACAGCCCGGGAAGGAACCCGGGTCTGTAGTAATGCTTTAGTGCCTAAGACCGCTGCGCCACTTGGGAGCCCACAAATGTCTGATTTAAATCATGCCCATAGTAAGTATGATCAGAGATAAAAAACAACTGCTCTTTCATATAGGCCCAATGTAATACTATTTACATGTTACTGTCAGGTCATATAAGAGGTTTTGTTCAATGGGCTTTGTAAGGAGATGAATTAAATCCAGATTTCTTCCTATGTTATGAATATTATGGCCACTCAAGCACAGTGTGTCCATTACGGTGACTTTCAACAGTAGTCACACGGTTAATTTGACTATGCATTATTAAAACAGCAAAGTCAAAGAGTAGTATGACTAATACTGTGACATTGGCATAACTTCATATTTAAAAGCGTATTTAGAGGAGGCTTATTTCAAGGCTTTTGTTTTTAGAAATATCTTTCAGTTCCAAACTGGGCAATGAGACAGATTAGTCTAACAGGTGTATTTGACCTGAATGATAGTGAAGTGATGATTCATGATTTTAGTCAGATGACTTAGTCAGATGTCCTTCCAGCATGTGGTTGGTCTGGTCAGGTCTTCAGCACCTTCAGCGGGGTAGGTGACAACCGGATGCATCTGGTTTTCAGGGGAAATGGAAAGAGAGCCTGTGACGCGACTTCCTCTTTTGGACGTTAAACAAGGCAAAGCTCCATCTTAACTCCTCCTCCACATTTACTGGATTGGTTGAACACTGCAGAAGAGAACCTCCCCCCGACAGTTCCATTTTTCTCGTCAGGACTAGAAAGAAAGATATGCCGCTTAGGTGTTTCTTTTATGCCTTTTACCTGACGTTACGTCTTCAGTCACACACACTGTTCTGTCTGTTCCACACTCTGCCACAGGGGGCACTACAGGCCAGATGTTACAACACAACACGACAGATAACGACGAGAAATGACGAGAATGGGAAGGAGAAAGAGAAAGGAGGGAAGGGAGAGAGGAAGCACGGTTCCTATTTAACAGCAAGATATGGAAGCTCTTACGCTTTCTGTCTGCGTTGGCACTGTCTGTGTTCCGTCAGAAAAAGGCTCCCCCCTCCCCTTAAATCAGCCCAGGAACCTTAAACCCTGCCAAGGAGATTGAAGGTCTTGTCAATTTCTCAGATGGGCGCTCTCTGAAAGCTTGATTTGGTCTGGTTCTTCCTTAGAGCAAGAGAGAAAGGGAGGCAGAGAGGAAGGGTAGAGGTGCAGTCACCTAGACCCTAAACCCCACTGACTTAGCCATACCCTGACTATTATCTCCAGCCAATTTATATGCACTGGGACGTGACGGCCCCATCCCTATCCCCTCCCATACCGAACACACACACTGGAGTGTTTATATACACCCCAGCACCAGTACAGGGCTCCTAAGCACACATTTAATTAGAGTTAGGGATTAGAGAGCAATAGCATAATGTTCCCAAGCAGAGCAGAGGAAAAACCACCCCGCCTGGAAATAGCATTATAGAGTGGAAGACCTCGCTGCTCTCTGCTACTATTACAAGTAAACAGTGTCAAACAAATCCCTCCCTCCCTCCCTCCCTCCCTCCCTCCCTCTCTCTCTCTCTCTCTCTCTCTCTCTCTCCGTCCCTCCCTCCCTCCCTCCCCCTCTTCCCTGCAGGACGTTTCACTATGAAATGTCTAAAGCTGCATTAGGCTCCAGTTGACTGGTTGATGTTGAATGGCTCCAAGCCCTCCTTCCACCATCTTCACCAAACAACCACGGAGCTCCAAACCACCGTCACCATCCATCCATCAACCACTTAGCCTGATACACAATTGGGGAGCGGAGAATGGGGAGGTTGGAGGAAACAAATGCTGTTCTTACAGCCTGTTCTTCAGATGTAATACTCCATCGCACTGTGTTTACGTCATTGCCTTCTGAGAAGCTACATGAATCCACTACGGTACAGCAGCACAGCCATATAATACACCGCTAAATGAGACCGTAAACGACATTTGACAAAAGCCGTCAGCACATAGAGAGGATAGAGAGAATAACACATAGAGAGGATAGAGAGAATAACACATAGAGAGGATAGAGAATAACACATAGAGAGGATAGAGAGAATAACACATAGAGAGGATAGAGAGAATAACACAGAGAGGATAGAGAGAATAACACATAGAGAGGATAGAGAGAATAACACATAGAGAGGATAGAGAATAACACATAGAGAGGATAGAGAGAATAACACATAGAGAGGATAGAGAATAACATATAGAGAGGATAGAGAGAATAACACATAGAGAGGATAGAGAGAATAACACATAGAGAGGATAGAGAATAACACATAGAGAGGATAGAGAGAATAACACATAGAGAGGATAGAGAATAACACATAAAGAGGATAGAGAGAATAACACATAGAGAGGATAGAGAGAATAACACATAGAGAGGATAGAGAGAATAACACATAGAGAGGATAGAGAGAATAACACATAGAGAGGATAGAGAGAATAACACATAGAGAGGATAGAGAATAACACATAGAGAGGATAGAGAGAATAACACATAGAGAGGATAGAGAGAATAACACATAGAGAGGATAGAGAGAATAACACATAGAGAGGATAGAGAGAATAACACATAGAGAGGATAGAGAGAATAACACATAGAGAGGATAGAGAGAATAACACATAGAGAGGATAGAGAATAACACATAGAGAGGATAGAGAGAATAACACATAGAGAGGATAGAGAATAACACATAGAGAGGATAGAGAATAACACATAGAGAGGATAGAGAATAACACATAGAGAGGATAGAGAATAACACATAGAGAGGATAGAGAATAACACATAGAGAGGATAGAGAATAACACATAGAGAGGATAGAGAGAATAACACATAGAGAGGACAGAGAGAATAACACATAGAGAGGATAGAGAGAATAACACATAGAGAGGATAGAGAATAACACATAGAGAGGATAGAGAGAATAACACAGAGAGGATAGAGAGAATAACACATAGAGAGGATAGAGAATAACACATAGAGAGGATAGAGAGAATAACACATAGAGAGGATAGAGAGAATAACACATAGAGAGGATAGAGAATAACACATAGAGAGGATAGAGAATAACACATAGAGAGGATAGAGAGAATAACACATAGAGAGGATAGAGAGAATAACACATAGAGAGGATAGAGAATAACACATAGAGAGGATAGAGAGAATAACACATAGAGAGGATAGAGAGAATAACACATAGAGAGGATAGAGAATAACACATAGAGAGGATAGAGAATAACACATAGAGAGGATAGAGAATAACACATAGAGAGGATAGAGAGAATAACACATAGAGAGGATAGAGAGAATAACACATAGAGAGGATAGAGAGAATAACACATAGGAGGATAGAGAGAATAACACATAGAGAGGATAGAGAACAACACATAGAGAGGATAGAGAGAATAACACATAGAGAGGATAGAGAGAATAACACATAGAGAGGATAGAGAGAATAACACATAGAGAGGATAGAGAATAACACATAGAGAGGATAGAGAGAATAACACATAGAGAGGATAGAGAGAATAACACATAGAGAGGATAGAGAGAATAACACATAGAGAGGATAGAGAGAATAACACATAGAGAGGATAGAGAGAATAACACATAGAGAGGATAGAGAATAACACATAGAGAGGATAGAGAGAATAACACATAGAGAGGATAGAGAGAATAACACATAGAGAGGATAGAGAGAATAACACATAGAGAGGATAGAGAGAATAACACATAGAGAGGATAGAGAGAATAACACATAGAGAGGATAGAGAGAATAACACATAGAGAGGATAGAGAGAATAACACATAGAGAGGATAGAGAATAACACATAGAGATGATAGAGAATAACACATAGAGAGGATAGAGAGAATAACACATAGAGAGGATAGAGAGAATAACACATAGAGAGGATAGAGAGAATAACACATAGAGAGGATAGAGAATAACACATAGAGAGGATAGAGAATAACACATAGAGAGGATAGAGAATAACACATAGAGAGGATAGAGAGAATAACACATAGAGAGGATAGAGAGAATAACACATAGAGAGGATAGAGAGAATAACACATAGAGAGGATAGAGAGAATAACACATAGAGAGGATAGAGAGAATAACACATAGAGAGGATAGAGAGAATAACACATAGAGAGGATAGAGAGAATAACACATAGAGAGGATAGAGAATAACACATAGAGAGGATAGAGAGAATAACACATAGAGAGGATAGAGAGAATAACACATAGAGAGGATAGAGAGAATAACACATAGAGAGGATAGAGAGAATAACACATAGAGAGGATAGAGAGAATAACACATAGAGAGGATAGAGAATAACACATAGAGAGGATAGAGAATAACACATAGAGAGGATAGAGAGAATAACACATAGAGAGGATAGAGAGAATAACACATAGAGAGGATAGAGGAATAACACATAGAGAGGATAGAGAGAATAACACATAGAGAGGATAGAGAGAATAACACATAGAGAGGATAGAGAATAACACATAGAGAGGATAGAGAATAACACATAGAGAGGATAGAGAGAATAACACAAGAGAGGATAGAGAGAATAACACATAGAGAGGATAGAGAGAATAACACATAGAGAGGATAGAGAGAATAACACATAGAGAGGATAGAGAGAATAACACATAGAGAGGATAGAGAATAACACATAGAGAGGATAGAGGAATAACACATAGAGAGGATAGAGAGAATAACACATAGAGAGGATAGAGAGAATAACACATAGAGAGGATAGAGAGAATAACACATAGAGAGGATAGAGAGAATAACACATAGAGAGGATAGAGAGAATAACACATAGAGAGGATAGAGAGAATAACACATAGAGAGGATAGAGAGAATAACACATAGAGAGGATAGAGAGAATAACACATAGAGAGGATAGAGAGAATAACACATAGAGAGGATAGAGAATAACACATAGAGAGGATAGAGAATAACACATAGAGAGGATAGAGAATAACACATAGAGAGGATAGAGAGAATAACACATAGAGAGGATAGAGAATAACACATAGAGAGGATAGAGAGAATAACACATAGAGAGGATAGAGAGAATAACACATAGAGAGGATAGAGAGAATAACACATAGAGAGGATAGAGAATAACACATAGAGAGGATAGAGAGAATAACACATAGAGAGGATAGAGAATAACACATAGAGAGGATAGAGAATAACACATAGAGAGGATAGAGAGAATAACACATAGAGAGGATAGAGAGAATAACACATAGAGAGGATAGAGAGAATAACACATAGAGAGGATAGAGAGAATAACACATAGAGAGGATAGAGAGAATAACACATAGAGAGGATAGAGAATAACACATAGAGAGGATAGAGAATAACACATAGAGAGGATAGAGAATAACACATAGAGAGGATAGAGAATAACACATAGAGAGGATAGAGAATAACACATAGAGAGGATAGAGAATAACACATAGAGAGGATAGAGAACAACACATAGAGAGGATAGAGAATAACACATAGAGAGGATAGAGAATAACACATAGAGAGGATAGAGAGAATAACACATAGAGAGGATAGATAATAACACATAGAGAGGATAGAGAGAATAACACATAGAGAGGATAGAGAATAACACATAGAGAGGATAGAGAATAACACATAGAGAGGATAGAGAGAATAACACATAGAGAGGATAGAGAATAACACAGAGAGGATAGAGAGAATAACACATAGAGAGGATAGAGAGAATAACACATAGAGAGGATAGAGAATAACACATAGAGAGGATAGAGAGAATAACACATAGAGAGGATAGATAATAACACATAGAGAGGATAGAGAGAATAACACATAGAGAGGATAGAGAATAACACATAGAGAGGATAGAGAGAATAACACATAGAGAGGATAGATAATAACACATAGAGAGGATAGAGAGAATAACACATAGAGAGGATAGAGAATAACACATAGAGAGGATAGAGAATAACACATAGAGAGGATAGAGAGAATAACACATAGAGAGGATAGAGAATAACACATAGAGAGGATAGAGAGAATAACACATAGAGAGGATAGAGAGAATAACACATAGAGAGGATAGAGAGAATAACACATAGAGAGGATAGAGAATAACACATAGAGAGGATAGAGAATAACACATAGAGAGGATAGAGAATAACACATAGAGAGGATAGAGAGAATAACACATAGAGAGGATAGAGAGAATAACACATAGAGAGGATAGAGAGAATAACACATAGAGAGGATAGAGAATAACACATAGAGAGGATAGAGAGAATAACACATAGAGAGGATAGAGAGAATAACACATAGAGAGGATAGAGAGAATAACACATAGAGAGGATAGAGAGAATAACACATAGAGAGGATAGAGAATAACACATAGAGAGGATAGAGAATAACACATAGAGAGGATAGAGAGAATAACACATAGGAGGATAGAGAGAATAACACATAGAGAGGATAGAGAATAACACATAGAGAGGATAGAGAATAACACATAGAGAGGATAGAGAATAACACATAGAGAGGATAGAGAGAATAACACATAGAGAGGATAGAGAATAACACATAGAGAGGATAGAGAGAATAACACATAGAGAGGATAGAGAGAATAACACATAGAGAGGATAGAGAGAATAACACATAGAGAGGATAGAGAATAACACATAGAGAGGATAGAGAATAACACATAGAGAGGATAGAGAATAACACACAGAGAGGATAGAGAATAACACATAGAGAGGATAGAGAGAATAACACATAGAGAGGATAGAGAGAATAACACATAGAGAGGATAGAGAATAACACATAGAGAGGATAGAGAATAACACATAGAGAGGATAGAGAATAACACATAGAGAGGATAGAGAATAACACATAGAGAGGATAGAGAGAATAACACATAGAGAGGATAGAGAATAACACATAGAGAGGATAGAGAGAATAACACATAGAGAGGATAGAGAGAATAACACATAGAGAGGATAGAGAGAATAACACATAGAGAGGATAGAGAATAACACATAGAGATGATAGAGAATAACACATAGAGAGGATAGAGAGAATAACACATAGAGAGGATAGAGAGAATAACACATAGAGAGGATAGAGAGAATAACACATAGAGAGGATAGAGAATAACACATAGAGAGGATAGAGAGAATAACACATAGAGAGGATAGAGAGAATAAGAGGATAGTTGGAGAATTATAAGAAACCATTTTCAAGAATAGGCTTCCTCCCTCTCTCCCTCTCTAAGTCGTGGTGCTTTATTGTAGGAGCCAGCCACGCTGCATCCCAAACGGTACCCTATTCCCTATATAGTGCACTACATTTGACCAGTCAAAACTAGTGCACTATAAAGGGAAAAGTGTGCCAATTGGGACATATCCTCACTGTTGATCCAGACGCTGATGCAAAACTCATTATTCTGCTCAATTCAACCATTATTCAACTCTCCGAAGACGGTAAGTGTTAAAAGACAAACACGTAGAAATAGAGTGAAAAGAGGCTGAGGCTGTTGTCGGGGAGGGAAATGTGCTGGTCCTTGCTGTTTTTCTCCCATCACACAATAAGCCACATCTCAGCCTGAACTGAAACAGGATTCATTTAGAATGCTTCCCTGAGCTCAGAACTCTGTTGTCCCAGTTTGAGTAGCTCACTCGTGATGTTGGTGGAATATTCTGGATGGATGCCTTTTTTCTGACCCTACGGATGGATGTTCAGGAAAGAATGGAACACCCTGGAATCATCCAACGGAATATTGGAATACTTTGCTCCAACTGCGTGCTGTTGTGTGCTACATATGTAAAGTGGTGTAATTTCCACCCCCCCCCCCCCCCCCCCAAAAAAGAAAACATGTTTAGCAAAGTGTTTAGATTCCTAGACACCTACATACACACTTGCAAGAATGCCTGTGCAGACACAAACACACCCTGCTGTAAGTGTCCTTGTGATCTTGTGTTCCCTTAATACCCCTTCACACTGTATTGAGCGCTCTCGCTCTCCCTCACATTCACTCTCCCTCTCTCTGTTGCTCTGCTCCCTTCTTCCCCCTCCCCCTCTCCCCCCCCTCTCCCTCCTTCCCTCTCCCTCCTTCCCTCTCCCTCCTTCCCTCTCCCTCCTTATGTGCAGAGCAGAGAGCCAGGCTGTGGTTGTTATTCAGGCAGACCTTGAGGTGTCACCCTCACTGTCTGAGGAGATAAATGTCCTGGTAAAGGTGATTATCACCCCTTGGGAGGGGAGGAGGGAGGTGGGAGGGAGGGAAGAAGGCTAGGGGTGGTTAATAAGAAGAGGTAGGTGAGTGAGGGAAAGCAGGGGAGTGGAGGGGGGGAATGAGGGGGAAAAGAGAGAAGATGCGAGGGAAAGTTGGAGGTGGGGGGGGGGGGGGGGTTAACCATCAACGTAGTTCAAAAATAAGAGTTAAGAACAATATTTACTACATTTAAAAAAAGTAAGACAATAAACTAACAATAGCGAGGCATTATGCAGGCGGTACCGGTACAGAGTCTACGTGCGGGGGCACCGGTTAGTCGCGGTAATTGAGGTAATATGTACATATGTACATCTAGGTAGGGGTAAACGTGACTATGCATAGCAGCAGCATAAACAAAAGCAAGGGGTTTGAACCATTCTAAGTGCACAGATAGACATCATGTTACAGAATGTAATGTAATGTAATGTAATGTTATGTAATGTAATGTTATGTAATGTAATGTAATGTTATGTAATGTAATGTAATGTAATGTGTGCAGCAGCAGCTGTGTGGTTCCTGGCTGTCTATGTGTGTAGCATGGTGGAATACCCATCTCTCACCTCGCTGTCTCCCTGTGTGTGTGTGTGTGTGTGTGTGTGTGTGTGTGTGTGTGTGTGTGTGTGTGTGTGTGTGTGTGTGTGTGTGTGTGTGTGTGTGCGCGTGTGCGTGTGTTTGGAAAGGGGGTAAACCTCTCTCAATGTCTGTTACTCACACAGACACACCACGGTGAAAGATGTAGTGTGTGTGTACCTACTGAGTCACTCCAAATAACCACAAGCAGGTGTTTACACCCTAAGGAGAAGATAAGACAACAGCCAAGACGGCTTTACACACACACACACACACACACACACACACACACACACACACACACACACACACACACACACACACACACACACACACACACACACACACACACACACACACACACACACACACACACACACTACGCCTGACCTTTCCATGAAGTTCAACTTCTGTCTGGCGTAGGGAGATGTAAGTGTGGTGTTTTACGCTTTACAAGAAAATAGTTCCCAAGACTTCCTTCAAGGACACTGAGATATTATTAATATTGATATCAGGAAGGTAGAAGAGGATTTATTTTATTGTATAGTTTTATAAGCTCTAACCAGATATTATGGGAATTGTGTTTGAAAATGCTCGTACATTGAGAGTGTGTTATAAGATTAGTTTCTTTTTGAATAGCTGTGTTGCCAGCAGTTCTTCACAACCAACTGAACAGCAGGTTGTCTGGAAATGGAGTTTCGTTCAGACAGTTTTGTACAGTAAGTCTATTGAAACCAGACAGTCCATTTCTCTCTCATGAAATTATAAAACCCACATCCTTGAATCACTTCATTCAAGCTCCCTCAATTCTACCAGGAAAAACTAACTCGTATTGACAATAAGGGACTATACCGATTCAAACTAGCCTAGCTTTGGAATGTAACTGAGATGACTCACCCAAACCGCATTGTGCATGAGTATGTAAAAGAAGAAATGATGACAGCAATAATACAGATTGCGCTAATATCCAGCTAGTATCTCCAGCTGATTGTCCCACTGGGCGATGCCTGATCTAAACCTACACGGCTATAGGAGACTCTAGGAGAGATTTGTCATCGGGGCGATTATTTAGTTGTAGTTATTCTTTATAATGTATATAAAGAAGACTAGCTGTCGCCATTGGCGTCGGCTAATGGGGATCCTCATACAAAAAAAGGATCAAATCATCTCTACACATCTACAACATTAGATAATACAGTGAGAGCAGTGTGGGCGGTAGAGCCTTGCCAGGGAGACCACACTATACAATAGACACATTCCAATACATCTACTGAGTCTAAAGAGAGAGAGAGACACTGGAGAAAGAGAAAGAGACTGGAGAAAGAGAGGGAGACCGGAGAAAGAGACTGGAGAAAGAGAGGGAGACCGGAGAAAGAGACTGGAGAAAGAGAGGGAGACCGGAGAAAGAGACTGGAGAAAGAGAGGGAGAGAGAGAGAGACTGGAGAAAGAGAGGGAGACCGGAGAAAGAGACTGGAGAAAGAGAGGGAGAGAGAGAGAGACTGGAGAAAGAGAGGGAGAGAGAGAGAGAGACTGGAGAAAGAGAGGGAGACCGGAGAAAGAGACTGGAGAAAGAGAGGGAGAGAGAGAGAGACTGGAGAAAGAGAGGGAGAGAGAGAGAGAGACTGGAGAAAGAGAGAGAGAGAGAGAGAGAGAGAGACTGGAGAAAGAGAAGGAGAGAGAGAGAGAGACCGGAGAAAGAGAGGGAGTGAGAGAGAGAGAGAGAGACCGGAGAAAGAGAGGGAGAGAGAGAGACCGGAGAAAGAGAGAGAGAGACCGGAGAAAGAGAGAGAGAGACCAGAGAAAGACAGGGAGAGAGAGAGAGACCGGAGAAAGAGAGGGAGAGAGAGAGAGACCGGAGAAAGAGAGGGAGAGAGAGAGAGACTGGAGAAAGAGAGGGAGAGAGAGACCGGAGAAAGAGGGAGAGAGAGTTTGAGAGATAGTGGGGGTAGGGGGGGGGGGGCGGAGGGAGGCAGAAAGAGGGAGGGAGGCAGGAGACAAAGAGATAGGAATTGAGAGAGAGAGAGAGGCAGTGAGAGAAAGAGAGCGAAAGACAGAGAAGAGATGCTGAGAAATAAGGTCGATAGAGGCAAAGAAAGAGTGAGAGAACGAGAGAGGCAGTCGAAAGAGGATAGTCTCAGTGGGATCCGGGCCCAATGCTCCTCCTCCTCCTCTCCTCCTCCTCCTCTGACACTCACTTCATTACAGGCCTATTTACCTGATTAACAAGGCCACTTTACCACCAGCACTCTACTCAGCAGGTAGCTGCCTAGTGTGTTTGTCAGCAACACAACACCAAGCTTCCCTAAACACCAGCATCCCTCCCTCAGCCTCTCCTACTCCTTCTCTTCTCAAACCTCTGCCTATAAAACTCAGGCCAGTCAACGCTGAAAGACAATTGATTTTATAGCCTCCTGCTTACACCTTAGTACTAACACAATGCTTCTGACTGGGTGAGGAGGTCGTTCTGTGGTGGCTAGGCTAGGTGATGAAATACTGTACATTTCCATGGTTACATAATATGTTTCATGTCTACATGCTGACATCGATCAATCTATTGAGATGCGTCTGTTGGTTTGATGTTGCTATTACTGTCAGAGAAACTCCTTTTATGTACCTGAGTTGCATTTTCAGTAAGGAGAATACTAGCTATCTGGATAACCTTTTCATGTAGTAGAATATAATGACTAAAGACAAACGGCACCCCGAGCTTCCTAAACAGAGGCAGACATTATAAAGAGGAAAAGAGATTAATGATTTCCTCCTTCTTCCTTTCGTGTTTTGTTGCTCGTCTCACTCTCTTACCTCTCTCTATGTCATTTCCCACTTGGTCAGAAAATGCCAGTTACCAAGAATTTCACTTGTGGATATTATTGAAATGCTTTAACCTTATTGCAGCACTAGCTTCAATAACTCGTATGTTTATAAGCGGCAAATAGAGAGATAATATAGAGAGAGGATATAGAGAGAGGATATAGAGAGAGGATATAGAGAGAGAATACAGAGAGAGGATACAGAGAGAGGATATAGAGAGAGAATACAGAGAGAGGATCTAGAGAGAGAATATAGAGAGAGGATATAGAGAGAGAATACAGAGAGAGGATACAGAGAGAGGATATAGAGAGACAATACAGAGAGAGGATCTAGAGAGAGAATATAGAGAGAGGATATAGAGAGAGGATATAGAGAGAGGATATAGAGAGAGAATACAGAGAGAGGATATAGAGAGAGGATATAGAGAGAGGATATAGAGAGAGGATACAGAGAGAGGATACAGAGAGAGGATACAGAGAGAGAATACAGAGAGGATACAGAGAGAGGATATAGAGAGAGAATACAGAGAGAGGATCTAGAGAGAGAATATAGAGAGAGGATATAGAGAGGATATAGAGAGAGGATATAGAGAGAAAATAGAGAGAGGATATAAAGAGAGGATATAGAGAGAGGATATAGAGAGAGAATATAGAGAGAGGATATAGAGAGACAATACAGAGAGAGGATATAGAGAGAGGATATAGAGAGAGGATATAGAGAGAGGATATAGAGAGAGAATACAGAGAGAGGATACAGAGAGAGGATATAGAGAGAAAATACAGAGAGAGAATATAGAGAGAGGATATTGAGATTGAATACAGAGAGAGGATATAGAGAGAGGATATAGAGAGAGGATATAGAGAGAGAATACAGAGAGAGAATATAGAGAGAGAATACAGAGAGAGGATCTAGAGAGAGGATATAGAGAGGATATATAGAGAGAGGATATAGAGAGAGAATATAGAGAGAGGATATAGAGAGAGAATATAGAGAGAGGATATAAAGAGAGGATATAGAGAGAGGATACAGAGAGAGGATATAGAGAGAGAATACAGAGAGAGAAAATAGAGAGAAAAAATATAGAGAGAGGCTATAGAGAGAGAAAACAGAGCCAGGATACAGAGAGGATATAGAGAGAGAATATAGAGAGATAATATAGAGAGAGGATATAGAGAGAGAAAATAGAGAGAGGAAATAGAGAGAGAATACAGAGAGAGGATATAGAGAGAGGACATAGAGAGATGACATAGAGAGAGCATATTGAGAGAGGATATAGAGAGAGGATATAGAGAGAGGACATAGAGAGAGGATATAGTGAGAGGATATAGAGAGAGGACATAGAGAGAGGACGAAGAGATAATATATAGAGAGGATATAGAGAGAGGATATAGAGAGATGATATAGAGAGAGGATATAGAGAAGATATAGAGAGAGGATATAGAGAGAAGATATAGAGAGAGGATATAGATAGAGGACATAGAGAGAGGATATAGTGAGAGGATATAGAGAGAGGATATAGAGAGAGGAGATAGAGAGAGGAAATAGAGAGAGAATACAGAGAGAGGATACAGAGAGAGGATATAGAGAGAGGATGTAGAGAGAGGATATAGAGAGAGGATATAGAGAGAGAAAATAGAGAGAGGAAATAGAGAGAGGATATAGAGAGAGGATGTAGAGAGAGGATATAGAGAGAGGATATAGAGAGAGAAAATAGAGAGAGGATATAGAGAGAGGATATAGAGAGAGAAAATAGAGAGAGGAAATAGAGAGAGGACATAGAGAGAGGACATAGAGAGAGGACGAAGAGATAATATATAGAGAGGATATAGAGAGAGGATATAGAGAGATGATATAGAGAGGATATAGAGAGAGGACATAGAGAGAGGACGAAGAGATAATATATAGAGAGGATATAGAGAGAGGATATAGAGAGATGATATAGAGAGAGGATATAGAGAAGATATAGAGAGAGGATATAGAGAGAGGATATAGAGAGAGGACATAGAGAGAGGATATAGTGAGAGGATATAGAGAGAGGATATAGAGAGAGGAGATAGAGAGAGGACATAGAGAGAGGACGAAGAGATAATATATAGAGAGGATATAGAGAGAGGATATAGAGAGATGATATAGAGAGAAGATATAGAGAGAGGATATAGAGAGAGGATATAGAGAGAGGACGAAGAGATAATATATAGAGAGGATATAGAGAGAGGATGTAGAGAGATGATATAGAGAGAGGATATAGAGAAGATATAGAGAGAGGATATAAAGAGAGGATATAGAGAGAGGATACAGAGAGAGGATATAGAGAGAGAATACAGAGAGAGGATATAAAGAGAGGATATAGAGAGAGGATACAGAGAGAGGATATAGAGAGAGAATATAGAGAGAGGATATAAAGAGAGGATATAGAGAGAGGATACAGAGAGAGGATATAGAGAGAGAATACAGAGAGAGAAAATAGAGAGAGAAAATATAGAGAGAGGCTATAGAGAGAGAAAACAGAGAGAGAATACAGAGAGAGGATATAGAGAGAGGACATAGAGAGAGGACATAGAGAGAGGACATAGAGAGAGGCTATAGAGAGAGGACATAGAGAGAGGACATAGAGAGAGGACGAAGAGATAATATATAGAGAGGATATAGAGAGAGGATATAGAGAGATGATATAGAGAGAGGATATAGAGAAGATATAGAGAGAGGATATAGAGAGAAGATATAGAGAGAGGATATAGAGAGAGGACATAGAGAGAGGATATAGAGAGAGGATATAGAGAGAGGAGATAGAGAGAGGATATAGAGAGGAGATAGAGAGAGGACGAAGAGATAATATATAGAGAAGACAGAGCGAGGACATAGAGTGAGAACGAAGAGATAATATATAGAGAAGATATAGAGAGAGGAGATAGAGAGAGGAGATAGAGAGAGGAGATAGAGAGAGAATATAGAGAGAGTATATAGAGGAGATAGAGAGAGGATATAGAGAGAGGATATAGAGAGAGGACATAGAGAGAGGATATAGTGAGAGGATATAGAGAGAGGACGAAGAGATAATATATAGAGAAGACATAGAGCGAGGACATAGAGAGAGAACGAAGAGATAATATATAGAGAAGATATAGAGAGAGGAGATAGAGAGAGGATATAGAGAGAGTATATAGAGGAGATAGAGAGAGGATATAGAGAGAGGAGATAGAGAGAGGACGAAGAGATAATATATAGAGAAGACATAGAGCGAGGACATAGAGAGAGAACGAAGAGATACTATATAGAGAAGATATAGAGCGAGGATATAGAGAGAGGACGAAGAGATAATATATATTATGAAGACATAGAGCGAGGACATAGAGAGAGAACAAAGAGATAATATATAGAGAAGATATAGAGAGAGGAGATAGAGAGAGGATATAGAGAGAGTATATAGAGGAGATAGAGAGAGAATATAGAGAGAGTATATAGAGGAGATAGAGAGAGGATATAGAGAGAGGAGATAGAGAGAGGACGAAGAGATAATATATAGAGAAGACATAGAGCGAGGACATAGAGAGAGAACGAAGAGATAATATATAGAGAAGATATAGAGAGAGGATATAGAGAGAGGATATAGAGGAGATAGAGAGAGAATATAGAGAGAGGAGATAGAGGAGATAGAGAGAGGATATAGAGAGAGAATATAGAGAGAGGATATAGAGAGAGGAGAGAGAGAGTATATAGAGAGAGGAGATAGAGGAGATAGAGAGAGGATATAGAGAGAGAATATAGAGGGAGGACATAGAGAGAGGACGTAGAGATAATATATAGAGAAGATATAGAGAGAGGATATAGAGAGAGGACGAAGAGATAATATATGGAGAGAAGACATAGAGAGTGGACATAGAGAGAGGACAAAGAGATAATATATAGAGAAGATATAGAAAGAAGATATAGAGAGAGGATATAGAGAGAAGATATACAGAGGATATAGAGAGAGGACGAAGAGATAATATATAGAGAGAGGACATAGAGAGAGGATGAAGAGATAATATATAGAGAAGATATAGAGAGAGGATATAGAGAGAGAATATAGAGAGAGGACATAGAGAGAGGACGAAGAGATAATATAGAGAGAGGATATAGAGAGAGGACATAGAGAGAGGTTATAGAGAGAGGACATTGAGAGAGGACATAGAGAGAGGTTATAGAAAGAGGCTATAGAGAGAGGATATAGAGAGAAGACATAGAGAGAGGACATAGAGAGAGGACGAAGAGGTAATATATAGAGAGGATATAGAGAGAGGATATAGAGAGAGGTTATAGAGAGAGGATATTGAGAGAAGACATAGAGAATGGACATAGAGAGAGGACGAAGAGATAATATATAGAGAGGATATAGAGAGAGGATATAGAGAGAGGATATAGAGAGAGGACATAGAGAGAGGACATAGAGATAATATATGGAGAGAAGACATAGACAGAGGACATAGAGAGAGGACGAAGAGATAATATATAGAGAAGATAAAGAGAGAAGATATAGAGAGAGGATATAGAGAGAAGATATACAGAGGATGTAGAGAGAGGACGAAGAGATAATATATAGAGAAGATATAGAGAGAGGATATAGAGAGAGAATATAGAGAGAGGACATAGAGAGAGGACGAAGAGATAATATAGAGAGAGGATATAGAGAGAGGACATAGAGAGAGGTTATAGAGAGAGGACATAGAGAGAGGACGAAGAGATAATATAGAGAGAGGTTATAGAGAGAGGACATAGAGAGAGGACATAGAGAGAGGTTATAGAAAGAGGCTATAGAGAGAGGATATAGAGAGAAGACATAGAGAAAGGACATAGAGAGAGGACGAAGAGATAATATATAGAGAGGATATAGAGAGAGGATATAGAGAGAGGATATAGAGAGAGGTTATAGAGAGAGGATATAGAGAGAGGTTATAGAGAAAGGTTACAGAGAGAGGACATAGAGAGAGGATATTGAGAGAAGACATAGAGAGTGGACATAGAGAGAGGACGAAGAGATAATATATAGAGAGGATATAGAGAGAGGATATAGAGAGAGGACATAGAGAGAGGACATAGAGAGAGGATATAGAGAGAGGATATAGAGAGAGGATATAGAGAGAGGATATAGAGAAGATATAGGGAGAGTATATAGAGAGAAGATATAGAGAGAGGATATAGAGAGAGAAAATAGAGAGAGGATATAGAGAGATGACATAGAGAGAGGACATAGAGAGAGGATATAGAGAGAGGACATAGAGAGAGGATATATAGAGAGAGGACATAGAGAGAGGACGAAGAGATAATATATAGAGAGGATATAGAGAGGATATAGAGAGGACATAGAGAGAGGATATAGAGAGAGGATGTTGAGAGAGGACATAGAGAGAGGACATAGAGAGAGGACGAAGAGATAATATATAGAGAAGATATAGAGAGAGGATATAGAGAGAGAATATAGAGAGAGGACATAGAGAGAGGACGAAGAGATAATATAGAGAGAGGATATAGAGAGAGGACATAGAGAGAGGTTATAGAGAGAGGACATAGAGAGAGGACGAAGAGATAATATAGAGAGAGGTTATAGAGAGAGGACATAGAGAGAGGACATAGAGAGAGGTTATAGAAAGAGGCTATAGAGAGAGGATATAGAGAGAAGACATAGAGAGAGGACATAGAGAGAGGACGAAGAGGTAATATATAGAGAGGATATAGAGAGAGGATATAGAGAGAGGTTATAGAGAGAGGATATAGAGAGAGGTTATAGAGAAAGGTTACAGAGAGAGGACATAGAGAGAGGATATTGAGAGAAGACATAGAGAGAAGACATAGAGAGAGGACGAAGAGATAATATATAGAGAGGATATAGAGAGAGGATATAGAGAGAGGACATAGAGAGAGGACATAGAGAGAGGACATAGAGAAGATATAGGGAGAGTATATAGAGAGAAGATATAGAGAGAGGATATAGAGAGATGATATAGAGAGAAGATATAGAGAGAGGATATAGAGAGAGGATATAGAGAGAGGACGAAGAGATAATATATAGAGAGGATATAGAGAGAGGATATAGAGAGATGATATAGAGAGAGGATATAGAGAAGATATAGAGAGAGGATATAAAGAGAGGATATAGAGAGAGGATACAGAGAGAGGATATAGAGAGAGAATACAGAGAGAGGATATAAAGAGAGGATATAGAGAGAGGATACAGAGAGAGGATATAGAGAGAGAATATAGAGAGAGGATATAAAGAGAGGATATAGAGAGAGGATACAGAGAGAGGATATAGAGAGAGAATACAGAGAGAGAAAATAGAGAGAGAAAATATAGAGAGAGGCTATAGAGAGAGAAAACAGAGAGAGAATACAGAGAGAGGATATAGAGAGAGGACATAGAGAGAGGACATAGAGAGAGGACATAGAGAGAGGCTATAGAGAGAGGACATAGAGAGAGGACATAGAGAGAGGACGAAGAGATAATATATAGAGAGGATATAGAGAGAGGATATAGAGAGATGATATAGAGAGAGGATATAGAGAAGATATAGAGAGAGGATATAGAGAGAAGATATAGAGAGAGGATATAGAGAGAGGACATAGAGAGAGGATATAGAGAGAGGATATAGAGAGAGGAGATAGAGAGAGGATATAGAGAGGAGATAGAGAGAGGACGAAGAGATAATATATAGAGAAGACAGAGCGAGGACATAGAGTGAGAACGAAGAGATAATATATAGAGAAGATATAGAGAGAGGAGATAGAGAGAGGAGATAGAGAGAGGAGATAGAGAGAGAATATAGAGAGAGTATATAGAGGAGATAGAGAGAGGATATAGAGAGAGGATATAGAGAGAGGACATAGAGAGAGGATATAGTGAGAGGATATAGAGAGAGGACGAAGAGATAATATATAGAGAAGACATAGAGCGAGGACATAGAGAGAGAACGAAGAGATAATATATAGAGAAGATATAGAGAGAGGAGATAGAGAGAGGATATAGAGAGAGTATATAGAGGAGATAGAGAGAGGATATAGAGAGAGGAGATAGAGAGAGGACGAAGAGATAATATATAGAGAAGACATAGAGCGAGGACATAGAGAGAGAACGAAGAGATACTATATAGAGAAGATATAGAGCGAGGATATAGAGAGAGGACGAAGAGATAATATATATTATGAAGACATAGAGCGAGGACATAGAGAGAGAACAAAGAGATAATATATAGAGAAGATATAGAGAGAGGAGATAGAGAGAGGATATAGAGAGAGTATATAGAGGAGATAGAGAGAGAATATAGAGAGAGTATATAGAGGAGATAGAGAGAGGATATAGAGAGAGGAGATAGAGAGAGGACGAAGAGATAATATATAGAGAGGATATAGAGAGGATATAGAGAGGACATAGAGAGAGGATATAGAGAGAGGATGTTGAGAGAGGACATAGAGAGAGGACATAGAGAGAGGACGAAGAGATAATATATAGAGAAGATATAGAGAGAGGATATAGAGAGAGAATATAGAGAGAGGACATAGAGAGAGGACGAAGAGATAATATAGAGAGAGGATATAGAGAGAGGACATAGAGAGAGGTTATAGAGAGAGGACATAGAGAGAGGACGAAGAGATAATATAGAGAGAGGTTATAGAGAGAGGACATAGAGAGAGGACATAGAGAGAGGTTATAGAAAGAGGCTATAGAGAGAGGATATAGAGAGAAGACATAGAGAGAGGACATAGAGAGAGGACGAAGAGGTAATATATAGAGAGGATATAGAGAGAGGATATAGAGAGAGGTTATAGAGAGAGGATATAGAGAGAGGTTATAGAGAAAGGTTACAGAGAGAGGACATAGAGAGAGGATATTGAGAGAAGACATAGAGAGAAGACATAGAGAGAGGACGAAGAGATAATATATAGAGAGGATATAGAGAGAGGATATAGAGAGAGGACATAGAGAGAGGACATAGAGAGAGGACATAGAGAAGATATAGGGAGAGTATATAGAGAGAAGATATAGAGAGAGGATATAGAGAGATGATATAGAGAGAAGATATAGAGAGAGGATATAGAGAGAGGATATAGAGAGAGGACGAAGAGATAATATATAGAGAGGATATAGAGAGAGGATATAGAGAGATGATATAGAGAGAGGATATAGAGAAGATATAGAGAGAGGATATAAAGAGAGGATATAGAGAGAGGATACAGAGAGAGGATATAGAGAGAGAATACAGAGAGAGGATATAAAGAGAGGATATAGAGAGAGGATACAGAGAGAGGATATAGAGAGAGAATATAGAGAGAGGATATAAAGAGAGGATATAGAGAGAGGATACAGAGAGAGGATATAGAGAGAGAATACAGAGAGAGAAAATAGAGAGAGAAAATATAGAGAGAGGCTATAGAGAGAGAAAACAGAGAGAGAATACAGAGAGAGGATATAGAGAGAGGACATAGAGAGAGGACATAGAGAGAGGACATAGAGAGAGGCTATAGAGAGAGGACATAGAGAGAGGACATAGAGAGAGGACGAAGAGATAATATATAGAGAGGATATAGAGAGAGGATATAGAGAGATGATATAGAGAGAGGATATAGAGAAGATATAGAGAGAGGATATAGAGAGAAGATATAGAGAGAGGATATAGAGAGAGGACATAGAGAGAGGATATAGAGAGAGGATATAGAGAGAGGAGATAGAGAGAGGATATAGAGAGGAGATAGAGAGAGGACGAAGAGATAATATATAGAGAAGACAGAGCGAGGACATAGAGTGAGAACGAAGAGATAATATATAGAGAAGATATAGAGAGAGGAGATAGAGAGAGGAGATAGAGAGAGGAGATAGAGAGAGAATATAGAGAGAGTATATAGAGGAGATAGAGAGAGGATATAGAGAGAGGATATAGAGAGAGGACATAGAGAGAGGATATAGTGAGAGGATATAGAGAGAGGACGAAGAGATAATATATAGAGAAGACATAGAGCGAGGACATAGAGAGAGAACGAAGAGATAATATATAGAGAAGATATAGAGAGAGGAGATAGAGAGAGGATATAGAGAGAGTATATAGAGGAGATAGAGAGAGGATATAGAGAGAGGAGATAGAGAGAGGACGAAGAGATAATATATAGAGAAGACATAGAGCGAGGACATAGAGAGAGAACGAAGAGATACTATATAGAGAAGATATAGAGCGAGGATATAGAGAGAGGACGAAGAGATAATATATATTATGAAGACATAGAGCGAGGACATAGAGAGAGAACAAAGAGATAATATATAGAGAAGATATAGAGAGAGGAGATAGAGAGAGGATATAGAGAGAGTATATAGAGGAGATAGAGAGAGAATATAGAGAGAGTATATAGAGGAGATAGAGAGAGGATATAGAGAGAGGAGATAGAGAGAGGACGAAGAGATAATATATAGAGAAGACATAGAGCGAGGACATAGAGAGAGAACGAAGAGATAATATATAGAGAAGATATAGAGAGAGGATATAGAGAGAGGATATAGAGGAGATAGAGAGAGAATATAGAGAGAGGAGATAGAGGAGATAGAGAGAGGATATAGAGAGAGAATATAGAGAGAGGATATAGAGAGAGGAGAGAGAGAGTATATAGAGAGAGGAGATAGAGGAGATAGAGAGAGGATATAGAGAGAGAATATAGAGGGAGGACATAGAGAGAGGACGTAGAGATAATATATAGAGAAGATATAGAGAGAGGATATAGAGAGAGGACGAAGAGATAATATATGGAGAGAAGACATAGAGAGTGGACATAGAGAGAGGACAAAGAGATAATATATAGAGAAGATATAGAAAGAAGATATAGAGAGAGGATATAGAGAGAAGATATACAGAGGATATAGAGAGAGGACGAAGAGATAATATATAGAGAGAGGACATAGAGAGAGGATGAAGAGATAATATATAGAGAAGATATAGAGAGAGGATATAGAGAGAGAATATAGAGAGAGGACATAGAGAGAGGACGAAGAGATAATATAGAGAGAGGATATAGAGAGAGGACATAGAGAGAGGTTATAGAGAGAGGACATAGAGAGAGGACATAGAGAGAGGTTATAGAAAGAGGCTATAGAGAGAGGATATAGAGAGAAGACATAGAGAGAGGACATAGAGAGAGGACGAAGAGGTAATATATAGAGAGGATATAGAGAGAGGATATAGAGAGAGGTTATAGAGAGAGGATATTGAGAGAAGACATAGAGAATGGACATAGAGAGAGGACGAAGAGATAATATATAGAGAGGATATAGAGAGAGGATATAGAGAGAGGATATAGAGAGAGGACATAGAGAGAGGACATAGAGATAATATATGGAGAGAAGACATAGACAGAGGACATAGAGAGAGGACGAAGAGATAATATATAGAGAAGATAAAGAGAGAAGATATAGAGAGAGGATATAGAGAGAAGATATACAGAGGATGTAGAGAGAGGACGAAGAGATAATATATAGAGAAGATATAGAGAGAGGATATAGAGAGAGAATATAGAGAGAGGACATAGAGAGAGGACGAAGAGATAATATAGAGAGAGGATATAGAGAGAGGACATAGAGAGAGGTTATAGAGAGAGGACATAGAGAGAGGACGAAGAGATAATATAGAGAGAGGTTATAGAGAGAGGACATAGAGAGAGGACATAGAGAGAGGTTATAGAAAGAGGCTATAGAGAGAGGATATAGAGAGAAGACATAGAGAAAGGACATAGAGAGAGGACGAAGAGATAATATATAGAGAGGATATAGAGAGAGGATATAGAGAGAGGATATAGAGAGAGGTTATAGAGAGAGGATATAGAGAGAGGTTATAGAGAAAGGTTACAGAGAGAGGACATAGAGAGAGGATATTGAGAGAAGACATAGAGAGTGGACATAGAGAGAGGACGAAGAGATAATATATAGAGAGGATATAGAGAGAGGATATAGAGAGAGGACATAGAGAGAGGACATAGAGAGAGGATATAGAGAGAGGATATAGAGAGAGGATATAGAGAGAGGATATAGAGAAGATATAGGGAGAGTATATAGAGAGAAGATATAGAGAGAGGATATAGAGAGAGAAAATAGAGAGAGGATATAGAGAGATGACATAGAGAGAGGACATAGAGAGAGGATATAGAGAGAGGACATAGAGAGAGGATATATAGAGAGAGGACATAGAGAGAGGACGAAGAGATAATATATAGAGAGGATATAGAGAGGATATAGAGAGGACATAGAGAGAGGATATAGAGAGAGGATGTTGAGAGAGGACATAGAGAGAGGACATAGAGAGAGGACGAAGAGATAATATATAGAGAAGATATAGAGAGAGGATATAGAGAGAGAATATAGAGAGAGGACATAGAGAGAGGACGAAGAGATAATATAGAGAGAGGATATAGAGAGAGGACATAGAGAGAGGTTATAGAGAGAGGACATAGAGAGAGGACGAAGAGATAATATAGAGAGAGGTTATAGAGAGAGGACATAGAGAGAGGACATAGAGAGAGGTTATAGAAAGAGGCTATAGAGAGAGGATATAGAGAGAAGACATAGAGAGAGGACATAGAGAGAGGACGAAGAGGTAATATATAGAGAGGATATAGAGAGAGGATATAGAGAGAGGTTATAGAGAGAGGATATAGAGAGAGGTTATAGAGAAAGGTTACAGAGAGAGGACATAGAGAGAGGATATTGAGAGAAGACATAGAGAGAAGACATAGAGAGAGGACGAAGAGATAATATATAGAGAGGATATAGAGAGAGGATATAGAGAGAGGACATAGAGAGAGGACATAGAGAGAGGACATAGAGAAGATATAGGGAGAGTATATAGAGAGAAGATATAGAGAGAGGATATAGAGAGAGGATATAGAGAGAGGATATAGAGAAGATATAGGGAGAGTATATAGAGAGAAGATATAGAGAGAGGATATAGAGAGAGAAAATAGAGAGAGGATATAGAGAGATGACATAGAGAGAGGACATAGAGAGAGGATATAGAGAGAGGACATAGAGAGAGGATATATAGAGAGAGGACATAGAGAGAGGACGAAGAGATAATATATAGAGAGGATATAGAGAGGATATAGAGAGGACATAGAGAGAGGATATAGAGAGAGGATGTTGAGAGAGGACATAGAGAGAGGATATAGAGAGAGGATATAGAGAGAGGACATAGAGAGAGGACGAAGAGATAATATATAGAGAGGATATAGAGAGAGGACATAGAGAGAGGATATAGAGAGGATATAGAGAGAGGATATAGAGAAGATATAGAGAGGATATAGAGAGAGGATATAGAGAAGATATAGAGAGGATATAGAGAGGATATAGAGAGAGGATATACAGAAGATATAGAGAGGATATAGAGAGAGGATATAGAGAAGATATAGAGAGGATATAGAGAGGATATAGAGAGGATCTAGAGAGAGGATATAGAGAGAGGATATAGAGAGAATATAGAGAGGATATAGAGAGAGGATGAAGAGATTATATATAGAGAAGGTATAGAGAGAGGATATTATGTTTATTCTTTCCTTTCTCACCATTGAGAGAGGCAGCACAAACATAATATTCACTGTCTTCTCTATGCAGTCTACCAGGCAGCAGAGACCCAGAGGAGTCCCATTTGAATGCAGATCACAGGCATGGAGGGTTGGAGGGTTGGCAGGTCTCTGCCCCGGGTCACAGCCCTGTCGAGAGGAGACCTGTCTGGGCCAGGGCCTTGGGAGCACGCCCCTGCCTGTATGGCACTAGAGGTCTGGCACACACTCAGAGCCTGACACAGAGATACACACACACACTGGCTGGCACGCACAGTAGTGTGCACAGATACACACGAACACAGAAACGCGCACAGACACACACACACTGACGAGCAAACAGGCACACACACACACACACGCACTCACATGTTTGTGCAGATGTCACACACACACTGTGACTGACTTGAACACCCGCCGACACAACGTCTGTCTCCGTGATAGCGACATCGCGTAGCAAACCTCTGATCGTAGGCGCCGTTATACCTTGTGGGCACACCTCAAATAAAGAGGGGTAAAATATGGCCAAATATTTCACAGGTACAGGAGGAAACATCTAAAATAATAGTAGGTGGATGCCAGGCTGACTCTGCTGCTCCCAAGCACGATGCTTCTTTCATCTAATTGCCAACAGGTTAGGTTCAGGTTAAATCAGGGGCGCAACTTTTGTTTTAGAAGTAGGGTGGGGAACATTTTTGTCATTTCATTTTGTATTTAAGCCAGAGAGGTTGTTTAGTCATCCTTTAATTTTGTGACCTGTTCTTAATTTTATCGTACCATTATTTGATGCCATTGAAGGCAAGAAACAGGATACAAACCAATAAAAATCAATGGGACTCAAAGCTCTCTCCATCAAAGTATCTGCAGTCAAAAAGACTACCAAGATAGACAGTTAACCTCTCGCTGAGATATCCCACAGGGTCTATTGATCTGTAAGTGTGTGAAAAGCACTGTATTGTCTACTCCACTGTAGTGTGCTGTATAACTGTGTTTTCAATCAATACCAAGCCCTGGATGTCAATAACATCTCGGAATCTCTCTCTTTCCCCCTCTCTCCCTTGCTCTCTCCCTCCCTCCCTCTCTCCCTCTCCCTCTCCTCCCCAGGACCCCGCTGACATCTGTGTAAGAGATCAAGTAAGAGAGAAGACTAGACCAGACTCAACAACAACAACAGCAGCAGCAGCAGCAGACATCCTAGACTCACAAACACCCCCAAACGCTGCATAAAACAGCACATAATAATACTGCATCATAGCAATTATAAATGTCCCTGTTTACCCTGAATACGTGTATCATCATTCACAGTGAAACCCCTGCACCAATCCCATAACACATCAGAGACCTACAGGGATAGGAATATTCATAGAACTAGAGTGTATTGTGAATACAGGTCTACTGTGTATAGTGAGGACATAGGCCAACTGTGTATAGTGAGGACATAGGCCTATCTATGGTCTATTGTGAGGACATAGGCCTAGCTACTGTTTATTGTGAGGGCATAGGCTTTCTGTGTATTGTGACGACATAGGCTTACTGTGTATTGTGAGGACATAGGCCTAGCTACTGTTTATTGTGACGACATAGGCCTACTGTGTATTGTGAGGACATAGGCTTACTGTGTATTGTGAGGACATAGGCCTACTGTGTATTGTGAGGACATAGGCTTACTGTGTATTGTGAGGACATAGGCCTACTGTGCATTGTGACGACATAGGCCTACTGTGTATTGTGAGGACATAGGCTTACTGTGTATTGTGAGGACATAGGCCTATTGTGCATTGTGACGACATAGGCCTACTGTGTATTGTGAGGACATAGGCCTACTGTGTATTGTGAGGACATAGGCCTACTGTGTATTGTGAGGACATAGGCTTACTGTGTATTGTGAGGACATAGGCCTACTGTGTATTGTGAGGACATAGGCTTACTGTGTATTGTGACGACATAGGCTTACTGTGTATTGTGAGGACATAGGCTTACTGTGTATTGTGAGGACATAGGCCTATTTATGTGGTTGTGTCCACTAACGTTAAATGAGGGTTTTTCCTGGATTCAATCGGGATCAAATATTTAGGACCAGGCAAGGGATAACGCAGGCAGACCTGGCAACCCAAAGATATAGAACAGAGGGCAAAGACCTGGCAACCGCTGAGATATACCAGAATACCAATAATGACTAAAAGCTACAACAACCACAGCAATATGTGTCAGAACTACAACAACAGCAGCCTTCAGGCAAAAAAAAACCTAGAACACCCACAGGCCCTATACATCAGAACACCATCTCTCTATATGGGTAAGAAAAACCCAGTGTCCAGACATGTAGTATGTCCACTGCAAGGCCAGCTAGCATTGTGATGGAGGACAGGATGTGGACGAGGGAGGGAGGGATGGAGGGGGGGTGGAGAGAGAAGAATGGTAGGAACATGTGTCTGCGCGTTCTTTTTCTACGGGTGGAATGGCAGTGGTGCAGTGCTGTGTTAGCATGTCTGTCCCTCCATCCCTCTGTCACTCCATTCCTCCACCCCTCCGGCAGCAGTGTTCTGTGTGTCTCTGTCTGTGTGTGAGCGTGCGTGCAAGTGAGTGTGTGTGCGTGAGTGCGTGTGTGTATGTGTGTCCGTGCATCGGTGTGTGCGTGTATGTTCTCTGTGTGTGTGGTCTGGCAGTGCTTTCCCATCAGCCCCCATTTAGTACGCCCACACAGACAGAGCCTCGGAGTGGTACAAAAATAGCTGGCTATCCAGGACCTAGGCAAGGTTATCACGATCGCACAGCCTGCCTGCCTACTGCCTCTCCTCTCTGCCTTTCCTCTCTCTCTTTCTCTCTCTTTCTCTCTCTCTCTTTCTCCAACTGGGGGATGCTGTTCCTGCCCATGAGAGAGAGAGAGAGAGAGAGAGAGAGAGAGAGAGAGAGAGAGAGAGAGAGAGAGAGAGAGAGAGAGAGAGAGAGAGAGAGAGAAGCTTGTTCATATGAGAGAAATGTACTTTAGTCTAATGCCAAATAATTAATTTGAACTGTTGAATTTTGAAGTATTTAAAGAAACATTTAGGATTCAAAGATGTCCAACAAATAGCCTCCGGGATCTTCATATCCTGTTGTTCCAATTTGAAGCTTTCAACCAGATTGGAAGTACTAGAAATCTTGCCATTAGATGCTAATTACTTGTTTTATTCAGATCTCCTGAGAACCTCCCAGCCTGTCTATGACTCTCCAGTACAGTTGTGCTTAGTGGAAACAACCAGCTCCAAAAAGTCATTATGATCTCACCGCAAACTATGGATTTTCACAAGACTGTAGTTCTTCTAAAATTACCTCAACCCATCCTGCAGACCCCTGGTAAAATTGAAAAAGAGAGACAATCCAGGAGAACAATACTCCGATAGCATCCCACCCACCCACCCACACACACACACCCCCACACACACACACCCACCCACCCAACAGCTCAGAGTGGGCCTATCTTCAGTGAATGTGTCATAAAAACCTAATGCAGTGGAGCTCTTAACGCCAGACATGGGGAGACCATTTTCACCCACAGCCAAGTCCAAGCCTCAGTGTGTGTGTGTGTGTGTGTGTGTGTGTGTGTGTGTGTGTGTGTGTGTGTGTGTGTGTGTGTGTGTGTGTGTGTGTGTGTGTGTGTGTGTGTGTGTGTGTGTGTGTGTGTGTGTGTGTGTGTGTGTGTGTGTGTGTTTAACTCCACTTGTGAGGACCAGAAGTCCCCACAAGAATAGTAAACCATTTTTTTGACCAACTGGGGACATTTTGTTAGTCCCCACGAGGTCAAATGCTATTTCTAGGGGTTTTAGGGTTAAGGTTAGAATTAGTGTTAAGGTTAGAATTAATTTTAGGGTTAGGAACTAGGGTTAGTTTTAGGGTTAGGGTTAGGAGCTAGGGTTAGATTAAGGGTTAGGGTTAGGAGCTAGGGTTAGGTTTAGGTTTAGGGTTAAGGTTAGTTTTCCGGTTAGGGTTAGAGTAAGGATAAGAGTACGGGTTAGGGTAAGGGTTAGGGGTTTAGGAAAATAGGATTTTGAATGGGACTTAATTGTATGTCCCCACAAGGTTAGCTGCGCAAGACTGTGAGTGAGTGAGTGAGTGAGTGAGTGAGTGAGTGAGTGAGTGAGTGAGTGAGTGAGTGAGTGAGTGAGTGAGTGAGTGAGTGAGTGAGTGAGTGAGTGAGTGAGTGAGTGAGTGAGTGAGTGAGCAAGCGAGCGAGTGAGCATGCGTGTGTGTGTGTGTGTCAAGACCCAGTTCAATTCCTCTCCTGGAGCCCCTTCAGAAGAGAAGACAGCACCATGCACAAAAGCCACTTGGCGGAAAAGTGGAATCCTATTAAATCTTTCAGCTAAGCCTCCATAAATACAAGGAGCTGTCCCAAGTCACACTCCTCCACTCCTTTCCTCTCATAATCCCATCAGGCTAAAAGTAGAACACTGGCTGTAAGGTCCCTTGCTAGACAAACACACTTCTGTAATTGGCTGAACTAACACAAGTTCTAGTGTTGGGTTTAGTGAGGAGAACGTTTCGTCGCTAAAAAAAAGTAATTTGATCCAAACCAGTCGGGAACTTCTGTAGTTTAGTTAGTAGAAAGGCTCTCTCAACACAATGGAAGCTTGTCATTCACTTCCTTGACACCTAGGCCAAGCTTGACATGTTTGGGGTTTCAGATACAAGCCGATAAAACTGTCCCATCTCAATGAGCATCACAATCTCCAATCACACATCCAACGTAGCATGGCGATGCAACTCAGTGCTAACCCAGCGGACGTAAACATTACAAGGAGAAAACCTTAAGACTGCCAGCACATTCACCCAGCACTGAAATTGAATGAGACGTGCATTTGACAACAATCCGTTTTCCAAACATTAAGTAAGCAGCAGACTCACCTCTCTCACACGTGCCGGCCCAGAACCCAGTCCCGGTGCAGTCACAGATAAACCGGTTCCATCCTTCCTTACATACTCCGTTATTCTTACAGGGATTGCTATCACACTGTTTCCCCGTGACTTTACTGCAGGTGGGCCTGATGCCTGTGGTGTTCTGAGACTCCGAGATGGCCCGAATGTTTTTGGAGCGGCCGTCTATGAAGAGGTCCCGGATGCAGCCCACGTAGCCGTAGTTCAACATGGCCGTCCACAGTTCGGTAGGTAACACCAGGCCTACGCGGTTGTCAGGGAGACCACCCAGGTAGAGGTCTCCCTCCAGGTCTAAGATCTCGTTCTCTCCGCTGGCCGTGAACGGAGTACGACGATTGTCCACTGAGATGATGCCTGGAGAGGAGGAAGATGGAGTGAGGAAAGGAAGAGAGAAAGAGGAAGGGAAGGTTAGTGTTAGGGTCGAAGCGATTCTAATATTGAGTAGTTTTAGATTCTTAGACTAGTAGTCTCAAGAGTTGTGTGTCTGACGACACATTATAGAAGAGTCTTGAAGCCTTGTTCACAAGGCCAGTATGCTAGCCTTAGGCTACGATCAAGAGTGCTTGTTGTTTGCCATTGGTCAGAGGAGAGTGTGGATAAATCAGGTTTATGGTTCCAAAGTACTTCAAGTCATTCACTCCAGTTTGTTCTTCAAACACCTCAGTGAACTACTAACTGTCCTCAATGTCTAACTAAGAGATTTAAATCCCATCATGTGAAGTCCCATGAAACAGTTATCTAACGTCAAGCTAATACCACCACTCAGCCCATATCCATATATCTGTCTAATTTCTCTCTCTTCCCTCAGAAAATCCTCCTCTTCTCCCAATCCTTCCTTCCCTTCTTTCATTGGTGCTAGGTGGTGATCCATCAAAGTAGAATGTGTGGACACAGGGCTAAATTGGCTACTCTAAACTGATATATAACACAGACGCAGGACATCAAATAACAGAAGTACTACTACCGCTCTCCTCTCTTCTTCTCATGCTCTCTCTATCTCTTTCTCTTTCATCTCTCTTTCCCTCTCTCTCTCTTTCTCTCTGTCTGTCTCTGCTATTTCTCACTCTAGCACTCTCTCTCTGCCTCTGTTTCTCTATATATTTTCCTTTCATCGCTCTCTCTCTCTCTCTCTCTCTCTCTCTCTCTTTCTCTCTGTCAGTCTCTCTCTCTCTCTTGCTTTCCTCTTTCCTTTTAATGTAGTGAAATCCATTCTGTTATGGAGCTCAAGGCAACGACAGACTTTCTCTTTCTCGCGCCAAATATAATCTTCCTCTCTAAAGCTCCTCTCTTCTCTGTTCTGTTCTGTTTGTCCAACCTTTTTCAGGTCAGCGGACACAAAGGATAAAGAAGCTGTGGAGGAAATAGAATCAGGAAATAGGATTTAAAAGGTTTTGCTTTATCATCCTCATGATACACGTCTTATCGCCTCATCCTCAAGATCAAATCAAATTGTATTGGTCACATGCGCCGAATACAACAGGTGTAGACCTTACCATGAAATGCTTACTTACCAGCCATTAACCAACAACGCAGTTCAAGAAAGTATTTTCTAAATAAACTAAAGTCCCGGTACCGAGTCAATGTGCGGGGTTGTACAGGTTGTGGACAAGGTAGAAATACTTCTGCAAATCCTGCAACAGTATGATGCCTTTGATGTATATTCTGAGGGGTTTTATAACGATCATCACCGTTCTCCTCCACCATCATCATCTTCCCTCTCCCCCCTCCTTGTCCTTCCCCCCCGGTCTCATGGTAATTAACCGTTAATTAACATAAACATGTTTAGCATCTCCAGGCCTCCACACATACTCTACAAGCCATATACCAGCGGCTGATTCACACCTTTGGAACATCTACATTTAAACAAGTCTAATAAATCAATTTAATATACACCATCACAATAAATCCATTATCTGTTTTAGGCAGGTGTAAAGAAGCATTATGATATGAAGAAAATGTATTTCAGAAGAACAGAATAGGAATTGACCTACTGTATGTTATCTGGCTATGCGCCATGCCATGAAGGCTGTAGGCCTGTTCATTTGGCAGACAAGATATACTTGTAAGTCATTTTGCCATTATTTTACATTATAAACTGGGTGGTCCGAGCACTGAATGCTGATTGTCTGAAAGCTGTGGTATATCAGAGCGTATACGATGGGTATGACAAAACATTTATTTTTACTGTTCCAATTATGTTTGTAACCAGTTTATAATAGCAAACTTCTGTGGTTTCTGGCCAATCCAAGCAGTCAGCGTTGCATCGTGCCTAAGAACAGTCATTAGCCGTGGTATATTGGCCATATATCACACCCTCTCATGCATTATTGCTTAATTATACCATGGCATTGTTGAATACTAGTTTCTGATTAACTTAAAGGGCTTGAAGAACGTGCATTATTGAAGTGATAATGCCAGAGAAGCCGGTGTTTGGAGGATATATTGGCACGGGTGTTGTTAAGTCCATGACTAAACCGTGCCAATATCTCCTCCAAACACCGGCTTTGAGGGCATTATCACTTTTATACAACGGGTTACCAACATATTCAAATAATGATAGACATATTTCATTTTCAGTATTCATACAATTTCATCCTTCCACAGGATATAGTCCCGAAACAAATCTAGGGATGGGGAGGAGGGGATTTTCTGGCAGGGGGGAGATTTTCGGCACAACACCGCTGCATAAAAGTGATAATGCCCTCAAGGCCGGTGTTTTGAGGATATATTGGCACGGTTTGCCGGTCCGAACTCTACATACCATGGTTTCTCCAACCCTGTTCCTGCAGCTAACTAGTGCTTAATTTGGGAGGCTAGACCAATTATGTACCAGAGACATCTTAAATCATTTAAAATATATATTTTTCTGCGTAATATGCAGTAGTCTATGTATTGTATAACGGCCTAATCATTATTTTAATTCCATTTTTTTAGGGATTGTGGTCATATATAGGAATATGCATATGAATAAGCATATGCACTGAGTGTCCCAAACATTAAGAACACCTTCCTAATATTGAGTTTCATCCCCCTTATACCCTCAGAACAGCCTCAATTTGTCAGGGCATGGATTCTACAAGGTGTCGAAAGCGTTCCACAGGGATGCTGGCCCTTGTTGACTCCAATGCTTCCATAGTTGTGTCAAGTTGGCTTGGATGTCCTTTGGGTGGTGGACCATTCTTGATGCACACGGGAAACTGTTGAGCGGGAAAAACCCAGCAGCTTTGCAGTTCCTGACACAAACCGGTGTGCCTGGCACCTACTGCCATACCCCATTTAAAGGCACTTAAATATTTTCTCTTTCCAATTCACCCTCTGAATCCATGTCTCAATTGTCTAAAGGCGTAAAAATCCTTCTTTACTGTGTCTCCTCACCTTCATCTACACTGATTTAAGTGGATTTAACAAGTGACATCAGTCTATGCCATGAAAAGAACAGGTGTTCTTAATGTTTTGTACACTCAGCGTATGCATCAGCTCTAATAGGCAAGTAGTGTTTTGAACTAACCATCACCTTAGTGCTGTCCATTTTGTTGTGTTAGGCTTTGGAACAACATCCACAGCTACCAACATCCACAACGACCAACATCCACAACAACCAACATCCACAACGACCAACATCCACAACGACCAACATCCACAACAACCAACATCCACAACGACCAACATCCACAACTACCAACATCCACAACGACCAACATCCACAACGACCAACATCCACAACGACCAACATCCACAACTACCAACATCCACAACTGCCAGCATCCACAACTACCAACATCCACAACTACCAGCATCCACAACGACCAACATCCACAACGACCAACATCCACAACGACCAACATCCACAACGACCAACATCCACAACTACCAACATCCACAACTACCAACATCCACAATTACCAACATCCACAACGACCAACATCCACAACTACCAGCATCCACAACTACCAACATCCACAACTACCAACATCCACAACTACCAACATCCACAACTACCAGCATCCACAACTACCAACATCCACAACGACCAACATCCACAACTACCAACATCCACAACTACCAGCATCCACAACTACCAGCATCCACAACTACCAACATCCACAACTACCAACATCCACAACTACCAGCATCCACAACTACCAGCATCCACAACTACCAACATCCACAACTACCAACATCCACAACTACCATGTTTTCCACTCAGTTTCAGCCTGTTGTTGAACTTCTTTCTTCAAATTGATCATCACAGAGAGGTGAGTTATAAAAGATTTTCTATTGTATTTGCATTGATGTCAGAGTGATTAGAGTGACAATAGAGCCCTGAGTACCAGGCCATTAGGACCTGATGGAGGGACAATAGAGCCCTGAGTACCAGGCCATTAGGACCTGATGGAGGGACAATAGAGCCCTGAGTACCAGGCCATTAGGACCTGATGGAGGGACAATAGAGCTCTGAGTACCAGGCCATTAGGAACTGATGGAGGGACAATAGAGCCCTGAGTACCAGGCCATTAGCACCTGATGGAGGGACAATAGAGCCCTGAGTACCAGGCCATTAGGACCTGATGGAGGGACAATAGAGCCCTGAGTACCAGGCCATTAGGACCTGATGGAGGGACAATAGAGCCCTGAGTACCAGGCCATTAGCACCTGATGGAGGGACAATAGAGCCCTGAGTACCAGGCCATTAGAACCTGATGCTCGTTAGTGAGTTGGGTACCACCAACGCATGTCCAGAGATCATAAAAGGAGATTACTGTGAATCAACGGTCACGTGGAATTTTACTGTGGTCATGACTCATGACTGCCGGTGTGGCGGTAATATGGTCACCACAACAGCCCTACTCCCTCTTCCTCCTCCTCCTCCTCCCACCCCACCACAACACACCCCTCTCTCCTCACCTGAGCGTCCATCCCTCTGTATGTCCACGTGGTGCCAGGCTCCATCATTGACCTTGTTCTGGGTGGCTTTGACCTTGATAGTGCCTGAGCCCATGTCCAGCAGCAGATACAGCCCTCCATCCAGCAGCTCTACAGCAAAGAAGTCTACTTTGTTGTTCTTCTTCCCTGCTGCGTCCTGCCGGTCCTGGGCCTGGAAATTAGGTGAGGTACTGAGTCTTCTGACTAATGGGAAGCAATAAGCCCAGAGGGGGTGTGGTATATGACCAATATATCACAAACCCCTGCAGTGCCTTATTACTATTATAAACTGGTTAAGAACGGAATTGGAGCAGTAAAAATACGTTTTGTCATACCCGTGGTATATCACACCGTATACCACTAGTATGACAAAACATTTGTTTTCACTGTCAGCCAATCAGCATTAAATGCTCAAACCTTTCTAAAAATGTTTCTAAAAATGAATAAACAACGTTTCTTCTAAAGCTTTACATCAAGGCTCTTTAGCTGAAACCTTGGTCAAATAAATCCACAGCAGGGAAATATGAGTGTGTGACTTTCTTTTACAGTTCTACACTTACTAGAAACAGGACACCAGCACACTGGTAATCTAATCTCACAAACATTTAATGGATCATTAAACCAAAATGTGGGTCTTCAACAGACCTTCATCAGGGTATTTCATTAGTTAGGTTACCTTGCCGTGGGTGAACAGGATGAGTCCGTTGGGCTCGGAGGTCCTGAAGTCGAAGGAGATAGAACCCATTCTCTTGGTGTTCCACTTGGGGAGGCTGAGGTAGGAGTCAGGGCTCTCGAAGTTGATAGGGTCCAGGGTGGCCACGTTCTCACACTTAAACACCACGTCACCCTGGAGCTTCATCTTGGGGTCTACGATGCGGGCCAGACGGGAGAGCTCCAGACGGATGTCGTTATTCTTGTAGACCACCTGGAGGGAGTGGAGGAGAAGAGAGATCATTAGGGACAATATTCTAGGTCCATATATCGAATAAAGGTATATGTTTGTTTTTTTAACTGTTGTGTAATATGTTGGTCATCTTTTGAAGATTCAAAGCGTAGCAGACAGGAAGACAGCCTGATAGGGACAATAAACTCAATAAGAGGAGAGATGGAAAAAAGAAAGAGGGAAACGTATCATATTATAATGTACTCCAGATTTTATTTCCAGATTTTAGCTTCTATTCTAACGTCAAATGTGGTTTATATGGAATATTATATGGGTTTTCTATTAAATGGGTTTTTGTATAATATGGGGTTTTATATAATATGTTGGTCGTATTTTAAACACATGAATCCAATATCCATTTTCATTTCCCATTTTTACTGTAATCTGTCCATATGCAGAAAGATCACATGCTAACAATATGATTGAACACTTGCCTGCACCGCAGGATATGCAAAAGAGCTTTGAGATTTACATAAATTCACTGAAAGCCCACACTAACACATGGTTATATCAATAGTATTTCACTACTTTTGGCCAGCTAATAGCCGAATGACCGATAAGCAACATAATGAACTAAACGTTCAAATTCCGTTGCGGCAAGATCATTTTGCTGTGACAATATCAGTCAAATTAAGATCCTACATCTTTATGACAAGATCCTTGGATTACTTGCAAAGCACTGGTGCTCTAAGACTGTGCCTGGTCCCAAGTGGCACCCTATTCCCTACATAGTGCACTACTTTTGACCATGAGCGCCCTATGGGCCCGGTTCAAAAGTAGTGCAGTACGTAGGCAATTACAGTAGGTGCCATTTGGGACGCAAACTGATTCCCCAGGGATATCAATGCCCCTGTATATACCACCATCTATTTATTCATGCATAACCCACCCCAGTGTTTAATGCACACTGTGAGAAGAACGCCGCACCAGCAGTACAGCCAAATACAACACAAATGACGGAAAAAAAGAGGCAGAATTGTCAATTAAAATCCATTCAGGCGGAAAATTGAAGGTTCTCTTTTTTTCTTTCTCTGCTAAGGAAGAATAAGAGTATCTCTCTCTCTCTTATCTCCTTCCCTCTTTCCCTCTCTCTTTTTCTCTCTCTCACACTGTCTCTGCCTCCCTCTCCTCTCCCTTCCTTCCTTCCTTCCTTCCTTCCTTCCTTCCTTCCTTCCTTCCTTCCTTCCTTCCTTCCTTCCTTCCTTCCTTCCTTCCTTCCTTCCTTCCTTCCTTCCTTCCTTCCTTCCTTCCTTCCTTCCTTCCTTCCTTCCTTCCTTCCTTCCTTCCTTCCTTCCTTCCTTCCTTCCTTCCTTCTCTCTTTATCTCTGTCTCTCTCTCTCTCCTTCTCTCTATCTCGCTCTGGTTCTGGTATATAGGGCAGTGTGTGCATGGCAAACAGTAGTAGTAATATTTGAGAACACAGCTGTCAGCAAACAGATTCTGCAGCTCCAGGATTACAGATAATCCTGGAAGATTTGACAGTAGATCAACACAGGGGCCCAGAGACTGGAGGGGAGGGAGGGAGGGAGATAGATAGAAAGATAGAGAAAGAGGGGGAAGATAGTGAGAGAGAGAGTAGCGACAAAGAATTAGAAGCAGAGATAGAGAGATAATTAGATAAGAAAAAAATTGGGAAAAGGGGGAGAAAGAGGGGAGTAGAGAAAAAGAGGGAGGGAAAGAGGAGAGGATTAGTGTCCATGTACACTAGGCCACTGTATGTCACTAGGGAGCTGTTGGACAAGGTGGTGTTTGTGTAAAACAACATCTGTAACCAACACTAAACAGTCTACCTAGGGGCATTTCCACGTAACGGATTTACGCTGAGACTCACTTTAAAATGTATGCCAACAAAAACCATTGAGTTCAAAGTTTAACATACAACTCTATGCACAATGACTGACTTCTCTGAATAATTTTCACAGTAAATAAAACAAACATTTACTGGAAAAACTGTGCAGATGCAGAAGTTTGGTAACAGAATTACGGTAAAATCTCCCCCAGGTTTATTCTGTTACCAGACTTTGTATCTGCACAGTTCTTCCTGTAAATGTGTTTTTGTAAAATGTTCAGTGGAAATTGTTTCAAGTAGTCATTGTACATATGGTTTGTTTAACATTGAAATCAATGGTTTTTGTTTGGTATACACTACCGGTCTAAAGTTTTAGAACACCTACTCATTCAAGGGTTTTTCTTTATTTTTACTATTTTCTACATTGTAAAATAATAGTGAAGACATCAAAACTATGAAATAACAAATATGGAATCATGTAGTAACCATAAAAAGCATAACTTCCTTTGATGGGCAACGATGCACCAGGCCAGCTAGTTAACATTAGCCTTCTACATCTAGCTACATATTGAACTTCCATCCTCTCAGGTCAGGAGCACAACAATGTATGAATTAATGGTTGGATCACAATCGCCGTTATAATCATTAGCCAGTACAGAGAACTAAGTAAAACCACAAGTCTAAATCCCGATCTCCATCCATGGCTAATTTAGGAAAAGGCCAATTTTAACTAGCTAGCTAGCCACCGGAGGACAATGACACAACGAGATGCAACATTTCAAGTTTTTTCTGTCAGTGAGGTTTGGCATCAGGTGTTATGTGATCGGTGAGAAGCCAAATCCAAATTCACTCAGTTTAGCTCAATACTGATTGGCTATTATAAAAAAAAAAAGATTAACAAGGGAGGCGAAATGCTCGCTGGCTTCCCTTACATCGGGCGGCAACAACGTCATACTCTTTTAGACCAGACAGCATCAGATAGCTAGGCTAGCCATACTGAGACAGAGGGGTGCTGTTTCTTTCGCTCGGATGCTTTCTCCAGTGAGATACATTCAGCCTCTTGCGAATTGAACGTCATTTATGAAACACATACATCTTTTATTTTTTATTTTTTTTCTTGGTCAATTTTTTGGGGGGGAAGCCTGGCTTCCCTTGGCATCCTGTGAATACATGCCACTGACCCTCCGGCTCAGTTTGACAGTGAGAAGTGGCCTTTAACACCACCATTCCTTACCCCGTTATTCAAGGACGCACTAATCCAACACAATCAACCCTTCTGTACAATAATAATAAGGGTGGATAGATAAATCTGGTTATGACTGGCTGGATGCTCCATTCTGCTCTGCTGGTCAATAACCTAATGGAAATGATGTTAGAAAAGAGAGATTGACCTCCCCGCACCGCTCATCTCTCCTCTAGCTGCCTTTGTTATGATCTCAGCTTTATTATGCTATCCATAGGCCGTCCCTGCTGTCCCCTAGCCACACTGGGGCCATTCACAATGCAACCACAGCCTTTAACATGTCTGATACTCCATCTCTGCTCCCCCATCTCTCCTCCTTCTCCAGCTCTTCTCCTCCTCCTCCTTTTCCCCCTTTTCCTCCTCTTCCTCCTCTCTCCATCTTCCTCCTCTCTCCTTGTCCTTGTCTCCCTCCTCCTTCAGCTCTCCTCCTCTCTCCTCCTCTTCCTCCTCCCTCTCCTCCTCCATTTCCCCCTTCTCTCTCCTCCTCCATTTTCCCCTTCTCTCTCCATCTCTCTCCTCCACCTCTCCTCCTCCATTTCCTCCTTCTCTCTCCACCTCTCTCCTCCTCCTCCCTGAGATGACATATTGATCAATGTCGGGAGCAGAGACACAGACTAATCTACTATAGATCAGTGCAAGTCCTCTCTGCCCCCTCTTTCCCCGTTCACACCGGCAGCCTGTCTCTTTGTCTGCCTGCCTCTCTCACTCCATCTCCCCCTTCCTCCCTCCGTGGCTGCCTCTATCTCTCTCCCCCTCCCTCCTGTCCTCTTTTATTCTCTACCTGCCTGCCTCTCTCTACTTGCCTCCCTGCCTTCCTCTGCCTGCCTCACTGCCTCCCTCTTTACATACCTCCCTCCCTCTCTCCTTGCTATGATTTTGACTTAGTATTCATAAGAAGGAATGAAGACACAGGCCAGTCCCCACAGCTACATTTAAAGAAGTAAACACACACACACCACTGTGTTTAAGCTAGCTAGAGGACTCAATCCCATCTCTCCAGAGAGCGGTGAGAGTAATGAAAACAAAACAGAGCTAGATCGATGGTACAATGAGCCTGTGCGTAAATATGATTTGAAATTGGATGACAGCAGGGATTAGGGATTTGAAAGGAGGTGTATGATCCAGATAAAATGTGATATAATAAGCATTATTGGAAATCATTATTCTTATTCCTGGGTGGGGGTGATGAAATTGATTGTCGTTGTGTGGGTGAATAGGGGTGTCATTAAGATGAATTTGTGAGGTTATTGTAACAATAGCTCATCTAGGTGGAGGCTGTAGGGATTTCACAGCGTTACAGTACAGTAAGATATACTGGCTTTAGAAAAGCAAAGGCCAAATGGTCTTAGGCCTCTTTCCCGACCTCCGATTCATCCCAGCCCCCCACACAAAGACAGGGCACAAAGCTATGTATGTATTATGGATGTGTGGGGCTAGCTTTACAGAGAGAGAGAAGCCACATACGTGTGTGTCTCTCTATGGCAAAGCTTGCTGGGTATACCCTCAGGGGTCAGAGGCCAGAGGAGTATCCCATGAAGCATTTAGCTGTGTCTGTGCCTCTGAGAAAATAGACTGTAGGATTTGTGCTGTGTGTGACTCATATTACAAAATAGAAATGAGCAGAGACTGTTTTATGGGAAAAAAAGCCTGCTTTGGTGAAAATACAACATGGCTGATGATGCCTTTTAGGATGACGAGGGCAGTATGTTCATCCGAAATGCCAAATGTTGGTCTCATCCTCCCTCTCCCTCTCCCTCCCTCTCCCTAATCCCTTCCATCCCTGCCTCTCTTTCACTTCCTCCTTCCACAAACTGGGTGACAGTATAGCAGGCTCAAGAGAGTTGAGCTGCAATACAAGATGCTTCCTTAGAGCCCTGGCCTGCCTGTCTTGGCGCTGGTACCCTGTGGACGCCAGGAGGCATGGCCTCCACCGCTACCGCCTCTGATCACTGGCTTACGTCACGTGACTGCTGGCCCACATGGCTGAGCACAAGACGGATGGAGGCATGACGCTATCGTCCCTATGCCTAGGGGGGTGGAGGAGTACAGAGGAAGCAGAGAAGAGAGGAGGACAATACCGTAGCATCCTCTTTTATTCCCAGGCAGCGAGAGAGGGAGGGCGGAAAGGAGGGAAAGGGATGGCAGAAGGGAGGGTGGGATTCAGTGCTATCGATCAGCTCTTTCTCTGTGGAGCGGTGGAGCTTAGCTGTACTCTGTGGGTTCTCTTCAAAGAAAAGAGAGAGAGAGAGAGAGAGAGAGAGAGAGAGAAGCTGGGCAGGGATGAGTCTAACCCCCCCTTCTCTTGACCCACTCTATCCCTCCTTAATCCTCTGTTACAGCTCTGGCCTGACATTAGAAAAGCAGTGGAAGAGAAAGACACTGATGAAGCGTGATCCAACCATCCAGCCAGTGGGCCCAAATTAACTGAATCATCGCTCATCAGCTGTGTACAGAGCAGGAGAGGGCGGGAGGAGGGAGGAAGGGAGGGGGGCTGGACAGACAGACAGACAGACAGCGAGGAAGAAAGAGGCTATTAAAGCAATAGAGAGAGAGAGAGAGAGAGAGAGAGAGAGAGAGAGAGAGAGAGAGAGAATGGCAATGTGTTATCAAGCAGAGTTCATGGGCCCATACAGAGCCAAGGCAGGGTGGGCATGGTTGTAAGGGTCGTACCCTGCAGTCAGTCAAGCCAGGGTTGGCATGCAGTAGAATGCACCATGCTGTGTCTGCGTCCCAAATGGCACTCTATTCCCTATACGGTGCACCACTACTACAAAAGTAGTGCACTAAATAGGAAATAGGGTAGCATTTGGGACGTAGCCTATGACTCCCCACTCCCCCAGTCACATGGTGATTCATTATAATGCTGTAGAGGTAACCACTCTGTAAACAGATTAAGGGGCGGACTGGGACCAGGAATTTACCCTGGCATTTCTAACACACCAGATCTTTTTTTTCCCTTAAGGCCCCCAAACCTGCCCATTTTTTCCCTTGAGAACCCCATTATTAGCCAGATAATTATAATTTTGCGCAAAAACTGAAGTTAGACAGGCTCACTGGGCAAAAAATGGACCAGCTCATCTGGCATTTGTCCGAAATGCTAGATGGCCAGTCCGCCCCGGGGTCTTATGAGGAACAGGGTCTTAGGCCTAGTTTCCCGACCCCAGATTAATCACAGCCCCCTCAGTCATTCTCAATGGAGAATCATGTTTTTGTGACTCGTATTAGCAGTCTGTGGCATAGACCTACCCTCAGAAAGTCAAGAATGTAAAGGCCCTCCTCCCTGACTACATTGCAGACACATGCCAAGTCTTACAACTCCCGGATACGTATTTAACATATCAGCTAACCACATATGATATAGCGATCTGATGTCCAACTGCAAAGTCGATGATGTGGCCCACAACCATTGGTTGATGCAGTGCAACACCTATGCATCTATTCGGGCAGGAACTCAACCTTTGCTACTATCAGAAATGCACACGGCACCTGTTGTTCTGATTTCAACAAGCCAGAGATTATGAGAAATGATCAGGTGCCAATTCACACTGTGAAACTTCTATGCCTGGTTTTACACAGGCAGCCCAGTTCTGATCTTTTTTCACTAATTGGTCTTGAGCAATCACATCAGATCTTTTCACATCAGATCTTTTTCAGATCTGATTTGTCAAAAAGATACGAATTGGGCTGCCTGTCTAAACGCACCCAATGTCCATTGGGTTCAAAGCACACAAGCATTTCACTACACCCGCAACAACATCTGCAAAACACACATATGTGACCAACATACATTTTTGATTTGATTTGATAAGGTTCTGGGACAATATTCCCAAAGCATCTCAGAGTATAAAACTGCCGATCTAGAATCAGTTTAACCTTTTAGATCAGCACACTAAAGCCTTCTTCACACTGCAGACTTTAATGCTCAAATCAGTTTTGTTTTTCAAATCCATTTTGGAATACTGACTGTCCAAACAGAAAGTTACAAGTGACCAAATCAAATTTGTGTGTTCAGACAGCAGTCATTTGCTGACATGGCTAGGCTAGTAGTCATAGGAAAGGGGGATACCTAGTCAGTTGTACAACTGAATGCATTCAACTGAAATGTGTCTTCCGCATTTAACCCAAACCCTCTGAATATGAGAGGTGCGGGGGGACTGACATAATCGACATCCACGTCTTCGGTGCCCGGGGAACAGTGGGTTAACTGCCTTGCTCAGGGGCTGAACTACAGATTTTTACCTTGTCAGCTCAGGGACCTTTCGATTACTGTCCCAACGCTCTAACGATGGGTGAGTGCACAATGGTGTAGGGTGATTGGTGGAGGTGCTTTTGCATCCAATCCCTCAGAAGTTGCACTAAAGTTTTAGAACACCTACTCATTCATGGTTTTTCTTTATTTTTACTATTTTCTACATTGCAGAATAATAGTGAAGACATCAAAACAACGAAATAACACATATGGACTCATGTAGTAACCCCCCAAAAAGTGTTAAACAAATCAAAATATATTTTATATTTGAGATTCTTCAAATAGCCACCCTTTGTCTTGATGACAGCTTTGCACACTCTTCGAATGTTCAAAATCATAGTGTTAGCACACTTTAAAAGCCTCCAAGGATAACTTGTTCAAAACAAGTTATTTTTGGCTAGCCACAGCAGTCAACACAGCAGTCAACACAGCAGTCAACACAGCAGTCAACACAGCAGTCAACACAGCAGTCAACACAGCAGTCAGCAGTAGTTGTTTAGGTTTCTGACACACCTGTTCTTAGGTATTGTTGTTCTGTTCCGTGACCTAAGACCAGGTGTACTCATTAGTCAGATTCCGTTGCAAAATATTTTGTCTGTTGCAAACGAAAAATGGCTCTCAGAATTTAAAACCCCTCTCATGATCTCACTTCTCTCTATGGAACCCTCAAATGGAGGATAATTATATGGTCTACTCACACAAGTTGGGGTTCTCACCAGTTCCAGATTATACAGTGCATTCGGAAAGTATTTAGACCCCTTGACTTTTTCCCCATTTTGTTACGTTACAGCCTTATTCTAAAATGGATGAAATGGTTTTTCTTCTCATCAATCTACACACAATACCCCATAATGAGAAAGAAAAAAACGTCTCTGCAGATCCTCTCAAGCTCTGTCAGGTTGGATGGGGAGCGTCGATGCACACCTTTTTTCAGGTCTCTCCAGAGATGTTCGATTGGGTTCAAGTCTGGGCTCTGGCAGACTTGCTCTTTTCCATCTTTCCCTCGATCCTGACTAGTCTCCCAGCCCCTGCCTGGGATGCTGCCACCACCATGCTTCACCGTAGGGATGGTGCCTGGTTTCCTCTAGATGTGAAACTTGGTATTCAGGCCAAAGAGTTCCATCTTGGTTTCATCAGACCAGAGAATCTTGTTTCCTCATGGTCTGAGAGTCCTTTATGTGCCTTTTGGCAAACTCCAAGCAGCCTGTCATGTGCCTTTTACTGAGGAGTGACTTCCGTCTGGCCACTCTACCATAAAGGCCTGATTGGTGGAGTGCTGCAGAGATGGCTGTCCTTCTGGAAGGTTCTCCCATTTCCACAGAGGAGCTCTGGAGCTCTGTCAGAGTTAAAATTGGGTCCTTGGTCACCTCCCTGACCAAGACCCTTTCCCCCCGATTGCTCAGTTTTGCTAGGCGGCCAGCTCTAGGAAAGTCTTGGTGGTTCCAAATTTCTTCCATTTAAGAATGATAGAGGCTACTGTGTTCAGATCTGTGCCTCGACACAATCCTGTCTCAGAGCTCTACGGACAGTTCCTTCGACCTCATGGCTTGGTTTTTGCTCTGACATGCACTGTCAACTGTGGGACCTTATATAGACAGGAGTGTGCCTTTTCAAATCATGTCCAATCAATTGAATTTACCACAGGTGGACTCTAATCAAGTTGTAGAAACATCTCAAGGATGATTAATGGAAAACATAATGCACCTGAGCTCAATTTTGAGTCTCATAGCAAAGGGTCTGAATTATGCGGTACTGTTATTATGCACTTTGTCATTATGCGGTATTGTGTGTAGCTTGATGAGGATTATTAAAAATATATATATTTTAGAACAAGGCTGTAACATAACACAATTTGGAAAAAAAGGAAGGGTTCTGAATACTTTTTTTTTTTATATATAAAACTCGAATTCTGAACTTTAAGCCTCTGGTCAGAATGAGAGCCTATTTCATTATTCAAGTATTCAACACATCAGCAGCAAAGACATCCATGGACCAATCCCGTGTTGAGTTACCGATGGACAAAAGTGTGTTCCTTTTTCAGACGCCCCGTTGCTGCTTTGATCACGTCGGAGGAAATTACACATTATAGTTACACAACTTCTTGACTTTTTGGTAGTGATGGGAAACTGAGGTTATCTGAAGCTTTTGGGTCATTCACCACATTGTGGCGAAAAACGGTTCATTGCTCAAAGCTTTTAACACAATGCTCATTAGTGACATCTGTTGGTCAGGAATAAACATGTTTGATGTTTATATAGAAGTTTATTATTTATCTCTAAATCCATCAAAACTTCGTGGCGCAATGGATAGGTCCGATTATTAATAAACTAAAGTTAGTTTGAATGTGAGGTTCGCATTTCACACCCTGCGTACCTTTTTTTGCCTGTTTTTAAATTATTTTTTAAATGTGCATTTGTGGTATTATTTAGGATGCTGAAGACAAAAGATTATCATAGACTACAGTAAAATGAACAAACTATTTGAACAACAAAAGGTATCCTGTACCTATGGTATCTGATAAGTTCCTAATCCTTGACCCTAGCTTAATGAGCTACCGTTCAGGTGGTATGTGATGAAAAGTGCATTTGTGAATAATGTCCAGTACAGGTCGGCGTTTGAAAGCAACTTGTCATCAAAGAAGCACCGGTGTGCTGATACGGACGATTTGTCGGCACAGATGTTTTGTTTACATAGCAGGTTAGGATAATTAATGTAGCAAGTTAGTGAATTAACGTAGAAGGTTAGGAGAACTAACGCAGCAGGTTAGGTGAATTTACCTCGACTAACCTGTACCACCTCACATTGACTCGCTATATACGCTACCCCTGTATATAGCCTCGTTATTGTTATTTTATTGTTGCTCTTTTATTTTTAACTTTAGTTTATTTAGTCAATATTTTTCTTAACTCTTATTTTCTTAAAACTGCATTGTTGGTTAAGGGCTTGTAAGTAAGCATTTCACGGTAAGGTCTAACTACACCTGTCGTATTCGGCGCATGTGACAAATAACATTTTATTTTATTTCAATTTGTGTAGCAGGTTAGGTGAATGAGGTTAAGGTTAGGAAAAGGGTTAGGGTTTAAAGCTCTGCATGGCAATGCGATGTCTGCAGTGGCCGTACAGCATAATTTACTGCGATGCAGCCTCCGCAGACGTCAGGGCTTTCATACTTATTGCCGCTTAGCGGAGCAGAGCAGAGCTGTTGTGAAGGAAGTTGTCAAGGAAGTGAGTTTGTGTTTATACAGGACATACTGCCCCCACCTACCATCAACCAATCATGTCAACGCGGAGCTATACGCGGCATTGTTACAAAAGTTGATATGAGCACAGCGATGCGGTACAGAGCTTGATTTGGCAACAGCATGCCCAGTTTAAGCATATTTAGGCTTAGCTACAATGCTACTGTTGTCAAAACTGTTGTCCCCGACGCGACCACTAGACAAAGCTGTAGGCCTACTCCATCTTGGCACAACGGTAGAAACGTAAACAAACCATCTGTGGTGACAAACATCAGGATCATAACACAGGTTGTCTTTATTGCACAGCTCAGATGTTTGTTATACCATATGGATACCATATGGATGTGGTTCCTGAGAACACTTAGGGCTCGTTCCTCTGCCCAGTCGTTGCTGACGCATGCCAGATCTTACAATGCCTAGATAGGTATTGAACTATCAGCTAACACATATGTTATACCAAACTGGTGCCCGACGGCACAGCTGCTCCAGTTTAAACTGTTCTGCCTGCGGCTATGGAACCCTGACCTGTTCACCGGACGTGCTACCTTGTCCCGGACCTGCTGTTTTTGACTCTCTCTCTCTACCGCACCTACTGTCTCTAACTCTGAATGATCGGCTATGAAAAGCCAACTGACATTTACTCCTGAGGTGCTGACCTGTTGCACCCTCTACAACCACTGTGATTATTATTATTTGACCCTGCTGGTCATCTATGAATGTTTGAACATCTTGGCCATGTTCTGTTATAATCTCCACCCGGCACAGCCAGAAGAGGACTGGCCACCCCTCAGAGCCTGGTTCCTCTCTAGGTTTCTTCCTAGGTTCCTGCCTTTCTAGGGAGTGCTTCTAAATCTGCATTGCTTGCTGTTTGGGGGTTTAGGCTGGGTTTCTGTACAGCAGTTTGTGACGTCAGCTGGTGTAAAAAGGGCTTCATAAATACATTTGATTGATTGGTTTAGTCGATGACGTGGTGCGCAACCATTGGTTGATGCATGCAATGTTTGAGCTGGAGATTGCAACCTTATCCAACATAGAATGGCACAGATAATGGTCGTGTTCCCCTGCTCAGACGCTGCATGCATCAACCAATGGTTGCGTGCCACGTCATTGACTGTGTCATCGACTGACAGTTTGCTATAACATGTGATGTGGTTAGCTGATGCGTAAAATACCTATCAAGGCTTTGTAAAATCTGGCATGCATCAGCAACACCCGTGCAGAGGAACCTGCCCAATATGTGCCACTTAAAGATCATGACTAATCAGGTGCAAAGCCCAATTAGGGCCTAATCCAGCCCAGGTGTGCAGCCTGGTTGGTTGTTAAAAGCTACCTCAAGTTTCCTACCTCAATTGCCCCTCTAACATACAGATTTACATTAGTTATTGGTATGGGCTTTATGATGGCAACCATTCTCAGGGTAACGTTAAAGCAATTGATTTTGTTCTCACTGGTAGTAAACTTCATCTCTCCTGCTTTTTCACATACTTACAGCACTGACCAATGGCAAAGACAACTTCCAAGCCGAATGCCCCAAAATGGCAATCATCTGCACTTTAAACAGCATCAACGTCACCAACAAACCATTTCCAGACCAGTTCCAGTGAAAACTGTCGCTGTGATGTGCTTTTCAGACTACATGGAGATAGTCGTGAATGCTGATTTGTTTAAAACTGGTACGCTTATTGACATGGATGACCTGCGCCTTGGAGTTGAACAGTACCAAGCTCAAGAGCCCTGTAGGGCTACAGTTTCAGCAGCCGGAGATGAGTACAGAATATTTGCAGCACTATCGGACTGTGGAACCAAGCATGTGGTAAGTCCGGTGAAATTGTTTCAATAGTTGACTTCTCGGCATGACCTTCTCTTAGTTTCTGCTTTGTGACTCCACAGCTGAACGAAGACTCCTTGATCTACACAAACCACCTCAGATATACACCCAGTACCATTCCAGATGGGGTTATTCAAATGGATGGTGCTGTAATCCCAATTGAGTGTCACTACGAAAGGTGAGTTTAGGCTATACTGTTGTATTGTGATTGTAGTACTGCGTAGGCCTACTGGTTAGCTTGTCTTAACTCTGTGCTTTTTGTTTCAGGAAGTACAATTTGAACAGTGCCTCTCTCCAGTCGGCCTGGATCCCCTTTACCGCCACAGTGTCTGCTGAGGACACCCTGCAGTTCTCCTTGATGCTCATGACAAGTGGGTGTATATAAATCCTGGGCTGCATTGGGCAGAGCCACAACTGCCCCTCTGACATGCAGAATATAGAATCACTTCAGACCCATTTTAATTGGTAACATTTCTATCAGCATTGTTCTATGCATTTTTGCCTACTAAATATGGACCCTGTTAACAATTCCCTCAATTGTATACCTTTTTAACCCCTTCATAGACGCTAACTATTAGTGCCTATTGACGGTAGTATCTTCTGGCCGGGTTTGTTTTTAAGTGCCCCGACACTTGTTCTGGTAAGATCCTATCGGTATGTTCTCTCTGCATAGTGTTTTGGAACGCATGTTAAATATTCCGCCGTTGTAGGAAAGATGCATCCTTAAAACGCTCAGTTCAATTGGGGGAAACCAGGGCCCTGAATGTTAACTCATCGCATGCGGTATGGTATTGGAAACATAAGGCATGTATTCATATCAGTGAAATCATTTTCAAAAGGTTAAATTGCTCCACCTTTATATTACTACACACTTTATATGGCTATATTTCCACGTTACATCGCTTGTTTACATAAAAGCGTACCTGTGCTAATTACTCATCTGCGTCTCCAAACACCCGTGTAAGCGGAAGATGGACGCCACAAACACATTACCACTGAAAAATACTGTTGGCTACAACTGTTAACATTGCAGTTGTGAAATTATTTGGATGTGATATACCATGGGGTGTTATGTACATAACTATACTGCAATTGAGAATCTAATCACATTTTAAATAGTGTTTATGGCTGCCTGAGCCAACTTGCCTTAACGCACCTAAGGTCGTTGGACTATAAGGAGTCAAGTTAGGCTCATTCAGTCCATTTTTGGGATAACCTTCTGGCACTTCCTGTCCAGGTGACTGGCTTTATGAGCGGGGTTCAGGAGTCTACTTCCTGGGTGATCGCATCAACGTGGAGGTGTCTGTCAGGCTCGCTCACCACACCAAGCTCAGAGTCTTTGTTAGCAGCTGTGCGGCAACACTGGACCCTGACTCGAACTCTGTCCCCAGATACGTCTTCATTGAGAATGATGGGTAAGGAGGGTAGTAATCTAAAGTGCCTACCTAGAATGATAGTTTTCCAGCTGTCCCTATGAAAATATTTCCCCTAATGGTGCTTGGAGTGTTCTTTGTTTGGTACCAAGGAAGATGAACTAAAACCCCAAAATAAAAACTAGATTATCTCCCATCCAGGTGTTTGATGGATTCCCAGTTGCCTGGCTCCAACTCCAGGTTCATGCGTAGAACCCAGGACAACAACCTCCGGTTCCACATTGATGCCTTTAGGTTCCACCAGGAGGACAGGGCGGAGGTTAGAGCAATGTTTTAAAAACCAGAGATGTTTGAGAGAATATCATGGGTACTGTAGTTGGTACATGATGCTAGAGTAATATAACTTAAAGCCATTGTTGGCTACTGATGCTGCGTTTTGCCCGTCCTGTTTTTCAGCTGTACATCACATGCCACCTTATGGCAGTCCCTGTCATGGACCATGCAGAACCTAGCAACAAGGCATGCTCCTTCATCGACGGCAGGTCTGAGATCTGACTTTAGCTACTCTTACTGGGCTGTGACTTATCCACTGGAATACTATAGTATTTGTTAAAATGGTGTGTTCTGGGTACATGACTAAATCATCTTGCAGGTGGAAGTCCGCCGACGAGAATGATTTGCTATGTGGCCGTTGTCCAAGTCTGAATAGCCAGAAGGGGGTCGCTCCAGCACGCCGTCCCCTCAGTGAAAGATTAGGCAGTAGCTCACCTGAACTTCGTGGTTACCACAGCAAACCCCCAGCCTCTGGCGACCACTGGAGGAGTGGGATGAAGACCAACAAAGGTATATTTGGCATCTTAATCCCTGTGTTTCTTGTCGCCTCAGAATGGGGTTTGAGGGAGGGACCTTCTGCTCCAATAGGGTTGATGGGATGCTAGTAATTGAGGAAAGACAGTGTTTTGACTGCAAATGTGTTGGTGAGAAGTTGACTGTGACTGTCATTTTAGTGTGGAAACAGCGTGCTACTTTGGGCCCCATGATTGTCTTCCCAACCAAACAGAAGGGTTTACTTCCATCACCACGGATGAAGGAAGGTGTCCATAGACATGGCTTCCCCTCCGCTACAGACAACGCAAGGCCTGCATCACCTAGCAGTCGTTGGAAGAGTGGAATGGACTTCAAGAGAGGTACTTTGACTGTTTGCAATGGCATGATCTTATTCCTTATGTAGTGCACTACCTACATAGTTTTGAAAACCAGCCCCTAGGCAACAGTAACTAGGGTCTGGTTTAATTGACTGACTCTTTCGGAAGTGAATTTCGATGGATAACTCAAGGCAGACATGCCAGAAAGTCATGATTTGAAACCCAGTTTTGCAGGGAATACCTTTGCTGTGGTTTTAGTGAAGGTAGTTGACACAAACTAGCCACTTGCAGTAATTAAAAAGAACCTCTGCTCCATCTTGTTAGCTACTATTTTGTATTTTATTAAAGTGAAGGCAGTGACTTCCTCTATGCTAAACTGATGTATTATGTATAGACATGTTAAGCCAGTAGAAGGCAACCGCAATGTCTAGCCTATTGCCCAGACCATGAGGTGCTGGTCAAAAGTAGTGCACTCTAAAGGGAATAGGGTGCCACTTCAGACATCTTCATTTCTATATAGGCTAGCTACAGTAGCTGTTTAATTGTACTTTTTAATTCTAGGACCTTATTTCAGCCAATCGCAAAATGCAGCTAGTCATGGACCCAATAAACATGGTTTCGTTAGCTCTGCAACGTATGATGGCATCAGGCTGAAAGAACTGATTGCCCGAAGAGGTAACTACATTTCTTTACTGGTTTGCATGTATGATAATTGCATAGAGTCTCAGCTAAATAGTCTGTTCTCAGAGCTGGAGCCTACCCCTGAGCCCATTGGAGCAAAGATGACCACAGAGAAAGGGTCTGATTCTCGAGGATGAGAAGCATAATGGATCGGTAAAACATTGGAACTCATGGTAAGGGTATGCATGGGATCATGGTACTGTCATTTAAAGGGAAGGATCCTGGCGTGACACTTCGGTAAGCAGGTTAGTGTTTATTGGCGTGAGTCAGCTCTGCAGTGGTCACTAGTAGGCCCAGCCATAATCATAAAATGCATTTTAAACTTAACATTATCCACACTGCTAACCCTAATGCCTAACCTTAAGACACAAGCTCCTTTTTGCTTCAATCATTTTTACAGTAGTCCATTTACTTTGCAGCTGGCGCATCGAGCAGGTCTGCCTCCAGGACAAGACTCATCCCAATAAATGTCAACCTGCACATGGCAATTCCCAGTATCAACCTTAAACTTCATCAGAGCTTTTGTGTTTCACAAAGCAGTTATGAAGTGTTCCCAGTCCACTCACTTCTTTTTATGGAACTGGAAGTTGATGTTGCTGTGGTGACCACTTTTGGTCCAGCACCAAGCAGCACTCCAACTCACTTAGGATGCCAGTCCTGATGTCCCAGCACAAGGTTGCGCCTACAACTATCAAATTACATCCGCATTATCCCCACATCGTCTCCTGGTGAGGTGAACAATGCGGAGAACTCAACATGTGACGAGACAACACTAAGGGGACACTCAAAAGAACAAGATCAACCCAAGCGGTGACTGAACTTCACAAAATAAATTAAAGCTACTTTGACTGATTTTGTTTTCTGTCTTTACCTTATACACTATCTAGAGTAATTTGAAATCTTGCCTTCATTTATTAAAGTGAATGTCAGCTATAGGATCCTCTCTGTTGCTGAAGGATTTTCTAGTGTGGGGATTGAATGCGTTATGTACAGGTAACATATTTTTAAGTGAGCGCAGATTCAGTGCTAGGCCTGTTTACGACTTCCGCCGATGTCGGCTCCTCTCCTTGTTCGGCGATCGACCGTCACTGGCTTTCTAGCCATCGCCGCTCCATTTTTCATATCATTTGTCTTGTTTCCATACACACACCTGGTTTTCATTTCCCCAATTAAGCGACTTGTATTTAACCCTCTGTTTCCCATGTTTTGTCTAATTGTTTCATGTTGCTGTGGTCTTTCTACATGCTTTACTTTTGTGTTCTGTGTTTGAGTGCATTTTGATTTGTGCTCTCGTTTTGGAACTTTAAAGTGCGCCTGTTTACATCACGCTACTCTCCTGCACCTGACTTGGCCTCTTTTACACACGTTGACTCCACAGGCAAACTCCTCAGATGCAGCCATGATTATCTCCAGTCCTGGGTTAATATGAATCAGGTTAACAAGGCCTAAGGTTTCTGATTAGTTCCTAGGGAATTTGGGCTTCCAATGTGAAGCCCTCCAGCTATGCCAGCACTATAGGGTCTTATGAACCAGTGCTGACTGGAACCAGCAATCAACACAGACCACTTTTCTTTTTAACTCATTAACCAGAATGATGTGTGTTTTGAACAAAACAAGTTAGATGGGCTAAAAATGGACCAGCCCATCTGGTGGCCAGTCTGCCCCTGGACAGACTGACATTGCTAATCCCGATGCAGGAGGTTAGCAACCAACTAAAATTGCCTCATCTGTGCATGAAAGTGTTGGAAGAGAATCAAATGTCCCAGTAAGGTAATTACATTTCTCGCAACTAGTGCCTTATACTGTATCTAAACATTCTAAGAGGCCACGCATTTTAAGCTATGAGTGTCCAAGTGTCCCCTCGCTCTCTGCTACAGAATGTCTCGAAGCGGAAGTTGCTCCATCTCGTTTTAAACTTAAATGATATACCATTGAGTAACTTAGATTCCTCAAAAGCTTAGTAAAACCGTGGTACCCAATCAGAACCCCCAAATATGAGCTTGTCACTCATTTGTAAATGTAAAACACTGTCTAGCCTCCATGGCCATCCCTGTATCAATAGCTCTGTCCATGAGTTTGAGTGGTTACATTTTCCAAGTCCCATCCCTCAGGTGTATACTAAATCAGTGGTGGGTGTGTTGCTGATGTTCAAACTGCAGATTGCCTCATTAAGGTCGGCCGGGCTCTGACTGTCCCCTCGATGCTGGTCCTTCCCCTGCCCTTCACCCAGCTGAACAAAGGAGACACTAATTTGGGTGATTAGTCGGCGGGTCTGGTCAGGCAGAACACCTCCCTCACACACTGCCCGTCATACTGAGAACCTACCTCCTGCCCAGTCGACACACACACAGAGGAAAGTCACCTTGTCTTTAGTCTTATCGGTTTGACTGAGTGTTCCAGCTCCTCCACTCATTACCAGGATGCTCCTACTATGGTCGTACCCTTTCCTTTAGCTTCCTAATGACACCCAGCCGCTGGTACAGCTCTAGCTACTGCCACAGTCACAATTACTCCAAGGTCTCTCGTAGAAGGGACTCATGGATAGTCTGTGCTTAAAAGTCACACTGTGACTCTTGGGTTTTCTATCCAGTGAATGGGAGTTTATTATTGGGATATGTTTATGTTGGATAAAAGTAGACTGAGGATCCTATGGCTGTTGATTTGAGATTGGTACTTCAAAACCAGAGTTTCTTGATTCCCCCATGGGCTACATAGACAGAATATACAGTATGTGTAAACTGCATCCCTGTAGTCTGCTATATACGACCATATAAACTGATTATTAGACTATAGTGTATATAGCTGATCCCCATTACCGCTGTATCATTATAGCGAGCTACCCCACGTGCTCGCTAGGTGTTGGGTTGTCTCTACAATATGCTGAACACTGTATACTGTACAGTCTGTGTTAACTGCGGATCTCTGTTAAACGGCTACATTATCAAAGTATAATCTAGTTACTGCTGTATCGGTATAGCGTTTATAAAGAGCTACTCGTTACATAATACCCAACAGAACGATGGCATTTACAGCATTCTAAAGGTCAAACTCCATCACTGTAATCGGCACATCACACAATTAGACTCTTAGGCTGTACCCCAAATGACATCCTATTCCTTATTTAGTGTGCTGCTTTAGAGCAGGGTCCATAGGGCTTTTGGGATGTAGCCTTAGTCTTCTTTCTGAAGAGCGAGAACAAGATCAACCCGTCTTCTAATCTGAATAGTTATCTTATTTTCAACTAAATGGCTTTGCACGGGATCAATTGCCATCCTCTCAACGGTAAATAGATGTCCTTTGGGAGAAGAGCGTTGGTGATAATGAGAACTGAATACTACACTTGCAGGTTTATCAAATGTCTGTGTGACGATGAGAGCATGGAGAGCGATTAGTTTTAAAGGAAGAGGAAAAAGGACACTGATTTTTAAAGGTTATTTCAGGCCCTGTGTGCAATGGACAAAGACTTCCTGATGATTGTCATCTTCCCACGTGCAAGAGTGCAGTGTCACGGTGACGCGAGCATGAGTAATGGCCCGACCAACTTTTGAATAAGGGATTTCATCTGTACCCTAAAATGCCTAGGAGGTCAGAGTACATTTTACATATCCAAAAACAACATTCTGTCTTATCACACCAAAATTCCCTTTCTTGGTAGTGAACATTAGTTTTGGCGTAGTCTTAAAGTATTCCACTGCTGTACTACAGTCAAGCTGAGTCTGCAAATGACATATGACAGGAACTATTTGGGGCCCATTTTCTCACACACAACTGCTGTGAATGTTGTGAATTAGATTAAGCTGAGGAATATTGAATGGCTGCCGAGCACTTCTTCCTCTGTCTGCCAACTCCGCAGCTTTCATTGATAATGCAATTTCATTTGTCATCACTGCTGCTGTTGCTTAGCGGAGGAAAAACCATGCTGATTTGACATATTTAATTCAACTGCTCTGACTAGCTAAGTGGAGGTGGATTGTGTGTGTGTGTGTGTGTGTGTGTGTGTGTGTGCGCGCATCTGTACAAGCACCCTAGCATGTTTGCATTTGGGGGTGCACCCCCAGTACCCCCAACCTGAATTTACCTCTTTCAGGCAGCCCATGAAGTTGTTGCTGACGGGAGAACCAGGTAGATCAGCCGTACTAGGACTCCCACCCACGTAGAAGAAGTCATCAGACCCCAGCATGGTGTAGTCTTCCTGGGTATACCCTGTCGTGGTGAGGATCCCATCCACGGAGATAGTCACCTGTTATAGGGGTAACACATACCAAAGCCAAACCATTACACTCTGAGGTAAAACACTCTGTTCAATAGGATACATACACCTCTCTTCTTGGTCTGCTATGACTTGGTGTCTACAGATATCTGTTGCTTCTTACATTCAGTTAGGAATTCACTTGAGATCATCTGGGCTATTGGCTAGTAGCGTTGGTGCCTTGGAGCGATAGATTGGATTAGACTTCGTTTTGGGATCTTTTAATGGCTTTAGTCATAGGTAGGGTTCACAGGACAGGTAAAGAAAGTATGTCAGAGCAGAGGCATATTTTCTTTATCTTTGATGGGGTAAGAGAATGGGTTCTCGTTCGGTTTGGATAGTTCAGGTTGGGGGAGGGTTAGTAAAATGGACAAATTGCCAAGGACAACTTGCTTGTACTTGTCTTAGGTTTCAGGGTTCTATTTGTAACTATACACAGTCACTAACACACACATACTCTCTGTGTCACACACACACACTCACTCTTATACACACACATGCATTATATAGGGAGGATTATCACACAACTTCACAAATGTGCAAACCAAAGGTAACAAAAACACAAAGTAAGTTGGACATGTAAGGGGTATAAATGATTTGATGATGTCATACAAAGCATAATCAAGCCAATCGGGATACAGGGCTCATGCATCAATCAAGTCAAGGGGATTGGGAGGGACTAAAGTTAGCCACAACACATAGACTCCACTGTCACCAGCATGCTACAAACACAACACACCGGGACGGGATGGGGGGATAGGACAGTGATAGTGAATGATAGGGGGAAAGTGAGTGAACATGTTAAAGTGTTAGTGGTTATGGGTGAGGAGGATGAGAGGGTAAAGGTCATATGATGTCACCGGTCAGGAGGTGAAAGGGCGTTGATGAGCGGTGGTGGGCATGCCATGTGCCAGACTGAGTGTGTTGGAAACAACTGTCAGAGCTCCAGCAAAAAAAGGGTCGCCATTTTGTCTCTGGGACGCCATTTTGTCTCTGTTTGGTGTTTTACAGTCTGGACTGCAGTTTGGCTGCTGCTGGTTGAAGAAGAAGTCACTCTTCTTGTTTGGTTCGTGGCAGAGCTTCTGTCAGTTCTTGGCGACAGTACTCACCAAAAATGTGGAGGTTTTTATTTAGTGGAAAAACATATTTTTTATGTATCCCTGACAAAAGATCAAAAGTCAGATCTGGTGTTTCTTTTGAGACTCGTAGAACTTCTGCGAACTTCGTAGCGATGAGGAATATAATTTTTTTGAAATAATAAAGTAAAAACAGGAGTGAAAAAAGAGGAGAGGGGGAGGGAGGGGGTGTAGGGGGAGAGAGGTTGGGAGGCCAAGGACGGAGAGGATATTAAGAAGTGAAGAAAGCTGTTGGTAATACAAACCCATTTCCTCATTTTTTGATAAGAAGTGTCTAGGATGAAACTCAAAGTATAAAAAGAAAAAGAAGAGGGGGGGGAAGGGACACACGGCAAATCCAAAAAAAGACAATTAGAATGATATCTACCAGACAATGTAGTTTGTTTACCATAGCGTGTCCCATGCCTGATTGCTTTCCGGAAAAGGGGGAAGAAAGGAAATCAAAAGAATAGTGAACAAAACGGTTGTTAATAAGGAATGGGAAAACAAAATAAAAACCAATTATGTAGGATGATAGTTAGTACATTAGTTAGTTGTTAGTTAGATAACGGTTAGTTAGTAAGTAAATAAAATGACTTAGTATTTCATGAATGGTAAGTGTTAGTCTAACAAAGTCTGTCTTCCCAAAGAGAGGGAGACTGACGGAAAAGGGAAAGAAAGATTGACAGAGAGGAAGTAGAGAGAGGTAGAGAGGAGGAAAAGAGGACCCTAGCTCAGCCTCTGGTCTCACTGGTAGCTAGTGGGCTACATCCTTTAAAAACCTGGTACCTGTTAGTGGCAGGAAATGAACACTTTACTTACTTGTCCACCTCTCTTCACCTCCATTCAAGGCTCCATTCTACTGGCTGAGGAAACTCCCTGCCCACTCCCTCTCCACACCACAAACAGTTCTCAGCTACTGTTCTTCTAACAGCGTTTTCACTCTTATAGTACAAGTATACACTGAGTGTACAAAACATTAAGAACACCTTCCTAATATTGAGTTGCCCTCAGAACAGAATCAATTTGTCAGGGCATGGACTCTACAAGGTGTTTAAAGCGTTCCACAGGGATGATGGCCCATGTCGACTCCAATGCTTCCCACAGTTGTGTCAAGTTGGCTGGATGTCCTTTGGTTGGTGGACCATTCTTGATACAGACAGGTGCCTGGTACCTACTACCATACCTTGTTCAAAGTCACTTATATATGTTGTCTTGTCCATTCACCCTGTGAATGGAACACATACACAATCCATGTCTCAATTGTCTCAAGGCTTAAAAATGCTTCTTTAACCGGTGTCCTCTCCATCTACACTAATTAAAGTGGATTTAACAAGTGACATCAATAAGGGATCATAGCTTTCACCTGGATTCACCTGGCCAGTTTATGTCATGTAAAGAGCAGCTGCTCCTAATGTTTTGTACACTCAATGTATATTCCTGTAGTATATATTTATTACAGCCCTACTTTTTAAAGTTGAGTTGTACTTACTTCTTGTCCACCTCTCTTCACTTCCATTCAAGGCTCCATTCAACAGGCTGGAGTCCCAACTCCCACTCCCTCTCCCTCTCCACAAACAGCTACCAATTCTCTCACTGTTTCTGCTCTAGTGTGTACAGTTACCAGTACATATCCAATGTAAGAACAATACATTCCCTGCTTCTTAAAGCTTAGTTAAGTAGTAATACTTGTATTAAGGTACAGTATCTGATACCAGTATTAGTGTACCATCCTTATGAACATAGGTATTGTAAACAAGATAAGCTGAGGAGCAACATAACAAACAAATTGACAATAGAGATCCTATCACTGGCCATTTGAACATTATTTATACTATTTGAATAAGATGCTCCACTGATCTGAAACTTATTTCCAATTTGACATCTGTAGGCTAATGTCAGTCACACGAAGTCCCTGCATTTGTACTGAGTCGGATGTCTTCAACTCTGCCTTGTAGTTTCTGTATTATTACAGAGGAGTAGAATATCCTACAGAGTGGTTTGTAAAGGAAAGACAGTTTCTGAAGGCAACGAGATAGTGACCCAGCCTCTGATTGAAGGGTCCGCTTAGTGGAGAATAAAAGCAGAGAAGTATCAGATAAGTTTCAATGAAGGAAATAGGGAAGTCTTCAAGTTTAACATGAAGATAAGGAAGTGACAGAAACACAGAGCCACAGTGTCCGCTCAACCACTAAGCTATCAATCACTATGTCATCTGGGCTTCTTTTATTCACATAGTCACTGGCTGCTAGGAAGGCAAATAGAGGGGAAACACAATCTAACTGTACTGATGATAACTCAATACTACACTAAGTCAGAATGTCTCTCTCATATGTATCAACAGAACATTGTTGACAACTATCTGAATTGATTATTAGGGCACTTGGAAAAGGTGCTATAAAAATAAATAAACCTACTACGATACATCAATTCAAACAGAGGGAAAACACTAATCTTCCAACGTCTAACCTCAACGATTACTCAATATTCGAATTCATAATAGAAGTGTGGTTCCCGATGCAACATCCGTAACGACTATCAACTATGTTCAGCACATGGAGTACTTGGAAAAGCATTCATGCACAAATAAAGCCAAGACACTATTACCATTCAATTGATCTATTGCTACTAATCAATATCAGTCTTGAACCTACGTCACCTCAGTCTCCATGGTTACCTGTCTGAGGTTGCGTGTGACCTTGATGTCGTGCCAGCCATTGTCGTTGAACTTTCCGTTGACGGGCTCCACGATGGCCTCGAAGGCCCCCGAGCCCAGGTTGATGACCAGGCTCACCGCTCCATCTTTTAGGGCCAGGTTGACGTAGTCAGCCGACTTCCCCGTGTGGAGTAAGAGACCGTTCCTCTGCCACGTCTTGAAGGACAATGTGATCTCATCGCTGGAGGACTGGATGGGGTTCTGGGACAGGTCATAGCAGAAGTACTCCGAACCACGGAACGTTGCCACGTTCTCTTCTCTCGCTGGAGGTAGAAGAGAAACAGGATGGAAGTTTGTTTTACACGTAAAGCTCTTATCCAAAACGTTGAGAAGTGTAGGGTCTACGTCATTAACAGGGAAACATGTACTGTATGTCCCGGGTGGGAATCAAACGCACAACCCACAAAGAGATTATTGATGGACTCCATCCATATATCAGTGACACAAACAGGAAGTCCACTGTATAATCTATAATATTTGACCGTTAAAACATAATTATGATCCCTTCATACCCTGTAAGTATTGAATCATGTTAGAGGCAAAAAGAAATCATGACTTAATGACCAAGAAAAACACGAGATATGACATCACCTCCCATGAGAAGACAGGACAGATCAATCTAATCCAGTCGCCACAGTAATATATCTATGAGTCACCATATCAGCTATCCCATAATGTTCTCCTCATACTGGAACGCACGCATCATAAAAACCCAATACATGTGTCCCTCAGTCGAGGTCTCCATGCTAGCAGACTGCTTATGAGATCACAATGGTAACTGGCTACCTGCTAATGGTAGACATAAATCATGGCAGTCATATATCTGTTATATGGTTTAAAATCATTCCGCTGAAAGGAAGTATCTTCCTGTATGGGGCTTGTTGTAACACAGATGGAGTAATTTGAGACAGGTAAAGAGACAAAGAGGGAAGGACAGAGACAGAGAGGGAGAGAAGGACAGGAAGAGAGAGAGGATTCTCTCTGTATACAGTGTCCTTAAAGTATTTAGACTCCTTGACTTTTTCAACATTTTGTTACGTTACAGCCTTATTCTAAAATAGATTCAATTGTTGTTTTCCCTCAGCAATCTACACACAATACCCCATAATGAGAAAGCGAAAACAGGTTTTTAGAATTTTTTGCAAATACCTCATTTACACAAGTTTTCAAGACCCTTTGCTATGCGACTCAAAATTGAGCTCAGGTGCATCCTGTTTCCATTGATCATAATTTGATTGGAGTACACTTGTGCTAAATTCAATTGATTGGACATTTGGAAAGGCACACACCTGTATATATAAGGTCCCACAGTTGACAGTGCATGCCAGAGCAAAAACCAAGCCATGAGGTCTAAGGAATTGTCCGTAGAGCTCCGAGATGGGATTGTGTCAAGGCACCGATGTGGGGAAGGGTACCAAAATATTTCTGCTGCATTGAAGGTCCCCAAGAACACAGTGACCTCCATCATTCTTAAATGGAAGAAGTTTGGAACCACCAAGACTCTTCCTAGAGCAATTGGGGAGAAGGGCATTGGTCAGGGAGTTCACCAAGAACCCAATGGTCACTCTGACAGAGCTCCAGAGTTTGTCTGTGGGGATAGGAGAAACTTCCAGAAGGACAACCATCTCTGCAGCACTCCACCAATCAGGCCTTTATGGAAGAGTGGTCAGATTGAAGCCACTCCTCAATAAAAGGCACATGACAGCCCGCTTGGAGTTTTCCAAAAGGCACCTAAAGGACTCTCAGACCATGAGGAAACAAGATTCTCTGGTCTAATGAAACCAAGATTGAACTCTTTGTTCTGAATGCCAAGTGTCATGTCTGGACGAAACCTGACACCATCCCTACGGTGAAGCATGGTGGTGGCAGCATCATACTGTGGGGATGTTTTTCAGTGGCAGGGACTGGGGGACTAGTTAGGATCATGGGAAAGATGAACGGAGTAAAGTACAGAGAGGTCCGTGATGAAAACCTGCTCCCGAGTGCTCAGGACCTCACACTGAGACAAAGGTTCACCATTCAACAGGACAGCGATCCTAAGCACACAGTCAAGACAATGCAGGAGTGGCTTCAGGATGAGTCTCTGAATGTCCTGAATGTCCAGAGCCCGGACTTGAACCCGATCGAACATCTCTGGAGAGACCTGAAAATATCTGTGCAGCGACGCTCCCCATCCAACCTCACAGAGCTTGAGAGGATCTGCAGAGAAGAATGGGAGAAACTCCCCAATTCAGGTGTTCCAAGTTGATAGCGTCACACTCAAGAAGACTCGAGGCTGTGATCGCTGCCAAAAGTGCTTCACAAAGTACTGAGTAAAGGGTCTGAATACTTATGTAAATGTGATATATATTTTTTTTATTATACATTTGCAAAAATGTCGAAAACCCTTTTTTTTTATTTGTCATTATGGGGTATTGTGTGTAGATTGATGAGGGAAAAAACGATGTCATCCATTTTAGAATAAGGCTGTGACATAACAAAATGTGGAAAAAGTCAAGGGGTCTGAAGACTTTCCGAATGCACTGTAAATACAAGTACTACTAGCTGTGTAATACATTACAACATTTTTGCTGTTTCTGACTTTAATTGCATTTCACATTGTCATTAAGCCAATCACAAGTTCCTGGTCTGAGGGCAGGAGAGGCGGTGAAACACAGATGGAAGGAAAGAGAGACTGCAGCTAGGTTTGGGTTTGTTTTCTGGCTGGACTACATGTAAACACAAGACAGCGTATTGTGGAGCCTGGAGGGAGAGAGGGAGAGAGAAAGAGAGCGAGAGAGGCAGAACGAGGAAGAGAGGCAGAGGGAAATGACAGAACAAGAGAGAGAGAGAGAGCATGAGGGAGAAAAAGAGAGAAATGAAGAGAGAGGCAGTTGTTTGGGATGATTCAGTTCAGAGAGTAATTTCCCCCTTGGCGTAAAACACTGGGCACAGCACAGAGACAGAAACATAGACAAGACGAGAGTCTGGAGGACAACACAACTCTTCCTTCCTCTCTTCTGAAAGCCTTTTTCAATGTACTGCCCTGTCGTTGGTCAGAATGAACACACACGGACACACGTTATTCCCTGTGAGACAGAACGAGTACTGCAGATTACATCTAGTCAAAATCAAAACCTAATCTCTCTCTCCGTTCACTTCACTGATTTACTGTGTGCTTTTTCATCTGGCAGATTGTTCCCACATTCATCATCGGAAGAACGGTCAGATAAGACACTGTACAGACAAACAATAACGCATCATCATCATCATAGAAAATATACACTGAAATAATACACTAAAATAATACACCGAAATAATACACCGAAATAATACACCCGAATAATACACCCGAATAATACACTGACAAATATTTTACTTTAGGGGGAGGAAATGGAACTGAAAATAGCTTGCAGGCAGGAAGATCTACTCTGTCGTCTGTAGAGAACTGTGTACGCAGTACATATACTAACTAATTCAGAATACTAACACATTTCCAGAGGGTACATCGTACACCTTCAGTGGATGAATGTCACTTGACATTATCTATAAATAAATGAAACACTTTTTAGCAATCATTTATGAATATGTTTCAATCCCTGATGCACTTCTATGTTATCCCTGTGTGTACTTAGAGCGTTTCATATCTATCTGGGGTGCCTTTCAGCTTTAAACTCAAACCTTAGACAATGACGGCATACTACAGTATAGTACTTACTACCACAGCCATAGATAAATATAGCTTTCTTTCAGTCGATTACTTGGCGTCACCATAAGGGAACAATATGCCTCCAAAGCGTGTAACCTAGTTCCCATATTGTGATGCCTTGTTCCCTCCTTCACAGAACCAAGGTCACGAAAGTCACCTGGACATTAACCAACTTGAGAAACCAAAAACGGATATTTCTCTGTTTCTTTCCAATCTACTCCTGGCAACTCAGGAAGTGACACACAGTCTGTGTTCCAAATAGCACTGTATTCCCTATATAGTGCACTACATTTGACCAGGGCTCTGGTAAAAAGTAGGGCACTATAAAGGGAACAGGAAGTGACACGTAGTCTGTGTTCCAAATAGCACTGTATTCCCTATATAGTGCACTACATTTGAGCAGGGCTCTGGTCAAAAGTAGGGCACTATAAAGGGAACAGGGTGCCATTTGGGACACAGACACAGTCTAACAACCAGAAACCTTATGTAAGCAGTAGCGGTACCGGTATGATAAATAGAAACCCTGTTACTTTATTCAGCAGTAGACTACACTGGTGTTTTCCCAGATAACACCCCTGACACCTAATCCTGTCTGATCTCACCTGACCCCCAGGTGCAAGGGGTCATCACCATAGCAACCCTAGACCTTCCCATAGCAACCCTAGACCCCTCCCAAACATTCTAATCAGGTGACAGGTTCCTTGTCTTGGTATCACCTATCAGACGTCACTCAGGTTAGGATGTCTGCAGACATTGGGTAACTTACAATTAGCTTAACGTATGTCTGTAGCCAGTGGGAGTTTGGTAATGTAGGCTACTAATATTAGCTACTTGTACATCAGCATTCTAAGGAGCTTGATTTATTCACACTGTAGGCTATTCACTATGTTGTGGGATGTCTGCATGTGGCCTAGCGTCATTACACACAGTACAACTATGATGTTACTAGGAGAGTGCAATGTATGCTACAATACTAACATTACAATAGATCATTACTGTCAACAATTACAAATCCTTCTTAAATGTTTTAATTAAAAAAAAAAAATCTCACTTTGGTGCATGTCATCAACATCAACTACAAGGCATGAATGTAGAGCGCTGCAGGAAATCCCAGTAGGAAATGTATTGAACGGTCAGACTTGGTCTTGGTCTATGGAATATAGTATTGATCTCTGCTCTCCAGGTCATTTTGTCTATTTTCAAATCGTCATTAATATTCCATCTCCGTATGGCTGCAAGCTGGGGGGAGGTGTGTGTGTGTGTGTGTCTGTGTGTGTGTTAGTGATTTATGCTTGATCCGACAATGTGGTGCGGAGGCTCCGTACAGAGGATGTGACACAATTGCTGTGCGCCTCCCAAATGTTGTAACAATACGGAGGGCTCCAACATCTCAGAAGAGGTAAGGTCTTTTCGTTTAGCCAGTTGCTCGTAATTAGCAGGCTGGCTATAGAGATTAGCTCTGAATCACTACGAGTGATACGCTTTACATTACATGTACATTTTTGGCATTTAGCAGATGCTCTTATCAAGAGTGACTTACAGGAGCAATTAGGGTTAAGTGCCTTGCTCAAGGGCACATCGACAGATGCTTCACCTAGTTGGCTCAGGGATTTAAACCATCGACCTTTCGGTTACTGGCCCAACGCCTTTAACCTGCTAGGACACACTTCGCTCTGCTCTGCTCCCCGAAGCTCAAGAAGTATGACTGTTCTGACTTCCGCAGAGGCCGCATCACCGGAGATGCTGCATGGCCACTGCAGAGGCTGGATTGACCATAAATTGGTTTGTGTGTAAGGGATTTTCAACATCCAGTGGAACTAATTAGCTCCTTAATTTCCATGCCCCCCCCCCCCCCTCTCCACTCCTCCTTCCCCTTCTGCCGGTACCTATCCCCTCTTCTAGCTGCTTCATTTCAATGTCCCTGCCTCCCCCATTCTCCCCCCTCTCTCTCCTTTCCACTCTCCCACCATCCTCCTACCCCAGACGCACCACCAAGCAGTCTGAACCCGGCCACCAGTCTAACCCGGTGGACCTTCCCATGGGGAATGCTTTGACCCCGCTGAGACACCATTTGTGACCTTTTAAAAAAATCAGGGCCATGGTATTAAACCTCCATCATTATCAGAGACTGTAGAGAGAGAGAGAGAGAGAGAGAGAGAGAGAGAGAGAGAGAGAGAGAGAGAGAGAGAGAGAGAGAGAGAGAGAGAGAGAGAGAGAGAGAGAGAGAGAGAGAGAGAGAGAGAGAGAGAGAGAGAGTGTGAGAGAGATATAGGTAGGGAGAAAGAGAGAGTGTGTGAGAGAGATATAGGTAGGGAGAAAGAGAGAGTGTGTGAGAGAGATATAGGTAGGGAGAAAGAGAGAGTGTGTGAGAGAGATATAGGTAGGGAGAAAGAGAGAGTGTGTGAGAGAGATATAGGTAGGGAGAAAGAGAGAGTGTGTGAGAGAGATATAGGTAGGGAGAAAGAGAGAGCGAGGGAGACAGATAGAAAGACAGAGAAAGAAGCAGAGGGTTAGAAAGAGAGAACGAGAGAGAGAGAGAGAAAGAGAAAGGGAGAGCGAGAAAGAGAGGAGGGGAGAGGCTGAATCTGTCAAGCGAAATAAGCTCACCCAGCACCCGACTAGATGAGTTCAGTCAGTTCAGCTTAGTGATGAGGCTGTATGTAGTGTGTTTGGTAAAGCCTGATGTCTCCACCAGCTGTAGTGCTGCCAAATATGTTCGTTTCACTGCACTGGGGATCCCGGGTTTGTTAGCGATGTGTTAGAGGCTATCTCTTTCTGCAGCCAACATATGCATGCACGTACGCACACACAAACGAGCTGGCAGAAAATGTAAGTTCCAAAGTATAGTGCTAAATTCTGTTGTTAGACAATAATGAGGAGCCCAGGACAAGAATGGAAGATGGCCGGAGGATTGCTATCTTCCCACACAGTGACAATAGGATCTGGCTCCAGCAGATACCTTCTCACGCCACAGATGCTGTGAGATATGCGAGCTCAGACAGGATGTCGAATCGTGCCAGAGAGATTGGTGCGTTACCGCCACCAACAGCACGGGTGGTGAAATTACATTTAGAGTTAAAAGCTAGGTAATAGCGAGTGTGTACTAGGTAGCTAGTGTGTAATAGGGAAAAGGCTATAAGGACACGCCTGATGCCCAAACCGATATTTCATTTCAGAACTTTTAGGGCTAGGTTAGGGCTAGGTTAAGGTATGAGTCAGTTTTAAGTTTTGGCTAGTCGGTTTAAGCGTCAGCTGTGTCCTTATAGTCTCACCCGTGTACTAGCTAAATGCACAAGCAACAGTGGTTAACCTGTTAGGGCTAGGGGGCAGTATTTGCACGGCTGGATAAAAAAATGTACCCGATTTAATCTGGTTACTAATCCTACCCAGTAACTAGAATATGCATATACTTATTATATATGGATAGAAAACACTCTAAAGTTTCTAAAACTGTTTGAATGGTGTCTGTGAGTATAACAGAACTCATTTGGCAGGCAAAACCCTGAGACATTTTCTGACAGGAAGTGGATACCTGATGTGTTGTATTACCTTTAAACTTATGCCATTGAAAAACACAGGGGCTGAGGAATATTTTGGCACTTCCTATTGCTTCCAATAGATGTCACCAGCCTTTACAAAGTGTTTTGAGTCTTCTGGAGGGAGATCTGACCGAACAAGAGCCATGGAACGATGATGGCCCATTAGACACCTGGCGCGCGAGTTCATGTTGGGTACCCTCGTTCCAATACGTTATAAAAGAGAATGCATTCGTCCACCTTGAATATTATTCATGTTCTGGTTAAAAAAGGCCCTAATGATTTATGCTATACAACGTTTGACATGTTTGAACGAACGTAAATATATTTTTTCCCCTCGTTCATGACGAGAAGTCCGGCTGGCTTAGATCATGTGCTAAAAAGACGGAGATTTTTGGACATAAATGATGAGCTTTTTTGAACAAAACTACATTCGTTATGGACCTGTGATACCTGGAAGTGACATCTGATGAAGAGAATCAAAGGTAATGGATTATTTACATAGTATTTTCGATTTTAGATCTCCCCAACATGACGTCTAGTCTGTATCGCAATGCGTATTTTTCTGGGCGCAGTGCTCAGATTATTGCAAAGTGTGATTTCCCAGTAAGGTTATTTTTAAATCTGGCAAGTTGATTGCGTTCAAGAGATGTAAATCTATAATTCTTTAAATGACAATATAATATTTTACCAATGTTTTCTAATTTTAATTATTTAATTTGTGGTACTGACTTGACTGCCGGTTATTGGAGGGAAACAATTTCCTCAACATCAATGCCATAGTAAAACGCTGTTTTTGGATATAAATATGAACTTGATAGAACTAAAAATGCATGCATTGTCTAACATAATGTCCTAGGAGTGTCATCTGATGGAGATTGTAAAAGGTTAGTGCATCATTTTAGCTGGTTTTATGGTTTTGGTGACCCTGTCTTTGAATTGACAAAACATTACACACAACTCTTGTAAATGTACTGTCCTAACATACTCTAAATTTATGCTTTCGCCGTAAAACCTTTTTGAAATCGTAAAACGTGGTTAGATTAAGGAGATGTTCATCTTTCAAAGGGTGTAAAATAGTTGTATGTTTGAAAAATTTGAATTTTGACATTTATTTGGATTCAAATTTGCCGCTCTTGAAATGCACCTGCTGTTGATGGAGTGCACCACGGGTGGGACGCTTGCGTCCCACCTAGCCCATAGAGGTTAACATAACGCCCCGGACCAGAGCTAGTGCGCCAACTGGTATGTGCATAGCACACTGATGCCATGGAACAAAGCTACTGACTCACGTGATACACCAGACCATCAAACGTCTACAGGCTGAGCACATACCATTTCAGATGCAAAAATACCGTCTGAGATGCACGCGCAAACGCTTCGAAGTGCTACACTGCCTCTCTCTCAATCTTTTTCTCTCGCTATGGCTCTTCACATAACCTCCGGGGGAGAAGAGAGGAGGGGAGAGACAGGCAGAATTAGTCTGGTGGTGAAGAGCTGTGAGGAGGATTCACTCTGCTCTGCTCCCTCTGGTCTCTCTGACTCTTTCATCTCAGGCCTTACTTAAATAAACCCTTACTTTACTAGATAACACCTAGCTGACTGTCTGGGCAAAGACACACACACACGTAAATGCACACCCAAACTTAAAAACCCTGTTGAGACATCAGTTTGATATTACTTTAACATAGTCCACATAACCAGTGCTGCCTGCGGAGGATGCATTTTAAACGTCCTCCGTATTCAGTTCTCTGATTGGCTATCAGTATGATGTCAATTCTGAGACTTAACGCTGTCATGATGTCGCTCAGCGGGAGGTATCAGGGGCTCAGTAAGCCTCCCTATTGGCTGGTGGCACGCTCAGTAAGACTCTCTATTGGCTGGTGGCTCTGGAGGCTTTGTGGGGTGAGTGATGGTACTTTACAGTGACAGCAGGGGGTAAAGAGGAGGGGATGGCAGGTATGGAAGGAGGGAGGGAGGGAGGGAGGGAGGGAGGGAGGGAGGGAGGGAGGGAGGGAGGGAGGGAGGGAGGGAGGGAGGGTGAGTGATGGTACTTTACAGTGACAGCAGGGGGTAAAGAGGAGGGGATGGCAGGTATGGAAGGAGGGAGGGAGGGAGGGAGGGAGGGAGGGAGGGAGGGAGGGAGGGAGGGAGGGAGGGAGGGAGGGAGGGGGGAGGGAGGGAGGGACGGGCAGATGTTTGGGGGATGGGGAGGCATGAGGTTAGATCCCATAAAGTGAGGCAATGGCGCGGAGCGCATGCTGGAGCAGAGGCGTGAGGGAGAGAAAACGAGAGGGGGGGGGGGGGGGAAGACAGAAGATAGAGAAAGGGGTTGATTTCCTAATGGCTACTTATGCAGGGCCATTAGCAATGATGGTGGCAGCCAATGTTTATAAGCTGGAGGGGTTGAATGAAGGATGAGGGAAGGATGGGGGAAGGATCAGGACACCTCTGGATCACCTTTTACACATACTTCAGATAACACAAAGGGTTAGAGGCACTGGCAGGGATAGAGGGATGAAAGAGGAGTGATAGAGGTGTAGTGGAGAAAGAGAGAGAGAGAGAACCTACTCACAACACCCACAAAACAAAGCAGCACCCCCAACAATGTGGAGAGAGACGGCTGTCTGAGAGAGCTGGCTGCACTCCAGACTGAGAGAGAGAAACACACAGCCCAGCTAACAGTACTGAAGGAGGAGAGAAAGGAACATGGCTCAGCTAACAGTACTGAAGGAGGAGAGAAAGGAACATGGCCCAGCTAACAGTACTGAAGGTGGAGAGAGAGGAACATGGCCCAGCTAACAGTACTGAAGGAGGAGAGAGAGGAACATGGCTCAGCTAACAGTACTGAAGGAGGAGAGAGAGGAACATGGCCCAGCTAACAGTACTGAAGGAGGAGAGAAAGGAACATGGCTCAGCTAACAGTACTGAAGGAGGAGGTGAGAAAGCTGAGAGGGGCAGAGAGCAGGGGCAGATTCACAAAACACAACATTAGAAAAAAACGTAAGAAGTTTCATAAGGAAAAGAATATGACGTTCATATAATAGTTCGTAAGTGCAATTCCTCAAAACGTTCTTAGGAAATCATAGTTACCCTAGGAACTTCGTAAATATCTTTCCTAAGAACTTCGCAAGTATCTTATGTGGCACTGACATTAGTGACGTGTTTGAAACCAATAAATAAGCCTATGTGACAGGGATGATAGGATTTGGCCCACTATAATAGTGTTGATATTTCCATTTAATTACATTTATCTGCTTTATGTCTCAAGAATATATCTTTTTAGTTGGTTCGCAAACCCTTTATGCACAAAAACAAACATAATTTTTCTCACATTATAGCCTGAAGTTTCTCAGAAGTGCTTGAAGTGATGGTGGAGAAAATAGCAGCCAGGAAACGGTTGCTGTTGGGGAGACTCGATAACTGCGGGGTCAATGCAGAGACCAAAAATAGAGGATGGGTGAGAGTGGCCGAGTCGGGGGTATGGCAAGGAACAGTGATCCGACATCAAATCAGTTGCTAAGAAAGAGCGAGCTGAGAGACCATTCATATGGACCAGCTGGAGAAGAAGGTGTTGTCCATGACAGGAGAGACGGTGTCAGTCGAACTGCGCGACCAGAAAGTTAGGTGGCTAGCTAGCTAACGTGTAACGAAATTGTAGTCAACATAGCTAACGATGTTAACGTTAGCCAAGTTCTTCTTTGGAAATTGACGAGCTAACGCTAGCTATGTAACACTTCTAGAATATTGTAATATGTTGTTATTTACTAGCTAGGTAGATAATGCGTGATTAATGAGTTTTCATGCTGTATTTAAATGCCCGGTAGCCAAGTATGTCTGTGGCAGTGGCACAAGAAAACATTTATGGTTACAAAAGTATTCATTCGTTAAGTACATTTCCAAGAAGAAATCCTAAAACATTATTTTTAAGAATCCCATTTCTTCTTAACTTTATCTTAGCCAGAAACATAGGACAAATATTAAAAACATTGCCAATAACTTTATTGAGGAACAGCAACTTTGCTTAACCTGTTAGGGCTAGGGGGCAGTATTGACACGGCTGGATAAAAAAACATACCCGATTTAATCTGGTTACCACTCCTACCCAGTAACTAGAATATGCATATACTTATTACATATGGATAGAAAACACCCTACATTTTCTAAAACTGTTTGAATGGTGTCTGTGAGTATAACAGAACTCATTTGGCAGGCAAAACCCTGAGACATTTTCTGACAGGAAGTGGATACCTGATGTGTTGTATTACCTTTAAACCTATCCCATTGAAAAACACAGGGGCTGAGGAATATTTTGGCACTTCCTATTGCTTCCAATAGATGTCACCAGCCTTTACAAAGTGTTTTGAGTCTTCTGGAGGGAGATCTGACCGAACAAGAGCCATGGAACAATGATGGCCCATTAGACACCTGGCGCGCGAGTTCATGTTGGGTACCCTCGTTCCAATACGTTATAAAAGAGTATGCATTCGTCCACCTTGAATATTATTCATGTTCTGGTTAAAAAAGGCCCTAATGATTTATGCTATACAACGTTTGACATGTTTGAACGAACGTAAATATATTTTTTCCCCTCGTTCATGAAGTGAAGTCCGGCGGGCTTAGATCATGTGCTAACAAGACGGAGATTTTTGACATAAATGATGAGCTTTTTTGAACAAAACTACATTCGTTATGGACCTGTGATACCTGGAAGTGACATCTGATGAAGAGAATCAAAGGTAATGGATTATTTACATAGTATTTTCGATTTTAGATCTCCCCAACATGACGTCTAGTCTGTATCGCAATGCGTATTTTTCTGGGCGCAGTGCTCAGATTATTGCAAAGTGTGATTTCCCAGTAAGGTTATTTTTAAATCTGGCAAGTTGATTGCGTTCAAGAGATGTAAATCTATAATTCTTTAAATGACAATATAATATTTTACCAATGTTTTCTAATTTTAATTATTTAATTTGTGACGCTGACTTGACTGCCGGTTATTGGAGGGAAACGATTTCCTCAACATCAATGCCATAGTAAAACGCTGTTTTTGGATATAAATATGAACTTGATAGAACTAAAAATGCATGCATTGTCTAACATAATGTCCTAGGAGTGTCATCTGATGGAGATTGTAAAAGGTTAGTGCATCATTTTAGCTGGTTTTATGGTTTTGGTGACCCTGTCTTTGAATTGACAAAAACATTACACACAACTCTTGTAAATGTACTGTCCTAACATACTCTAAATTTATGCTTTCGCCGTAAAACCTTTTTGAAATCGTAAAACGTGGTTAGATTAAGGAGATGTTTATCTTTCAAAGGGTGTAAAATAGTTGTATGTTTGAAAAATTTGAATTTTGACATTTATTTGGATTCAAATTTGCCGCTCTTGAAATGCACCTGCTGTTGATGGAGTGCACCACGGGTGGCACGCTAGCGTCCCACCTAGCCCATAGAGGTTAACTTTCTTCTTAAGTTTCTAGTTAAAGAAAAAATGGCAGTTAATTCCTAAGAAGGTTTTGTGAATCCAGCCCCAGGATACTACCCCAGAGAATCTAGCAGAACAGCCCACCTCCGACCCGGACCACAACCTCAACATCACAATGGGACAGACAACACAGGACACACCAACCCAACAAACCCCACCCACTCCTAACAGCCCCCGTCAGCTTCCCCGACAGCCCTCCTGACAACTCTCACATATCCACCGAGGACACACAAAAGCCAGAGATTGTGCTCCTCATTGACTCAAGGGAGTGATTGAAAAAGCTTCTTCCACCTTCCAAAACGCACAAGTGCTCGTCTCCACTCTGCTACCAAGAAAATACTTTCACCCTACCACCATACAGAGGGTGAATACAAGAATTTCCCAGGACTGTGCCTCAAAACCTAATGTCTACCTGGCCCAGCACTCCACCCTGGACTTGAACAGCCTTTACAGCCAGGTCCACCTCTACAAGGCAGCAAACACAACTTTTGCCAGGAACCTGAAGGATGTCACCCTCAACCGCAGCCACAGCACCTCACACAAGAGCAACTAAACAACGACACCCCGCCCAGACTAGCGAGACCCCATGCCAACCGCCTCTGCAGCAAAGACCTCAACATGACAGTCACACGTATGCCCAGGCCGTGAGCAGAGCAACAGGCCCAATCCCCACTAATACACTCCCCCAAGCCCCATCCTGCAACCTAAAAGGTATGTATCAGATGCACAACATGTTCTGCTCAAACCTACTGGAATGGTCTGGGTCTGAACCACATGAAAACAACACTAGACCCTATGGGACACAAAGTTTTTACTATCTCATCCTGGAATATACAATGTCTGAGGTCATCGGCCTTTAGCCTAAAGCGCATCAAATAAATTGGAAATACAGACATTGTCATCCTACAAGAGACATGGTAGAGAGGAGATGGACCCACTGGTTGCCCTCTAGATTACAGAGAGCTGGTAGTCCCATCCACCAAACTATCAGGTGTGAAACAGGGAAGACACTCAGGGGGTATGCTAATTTGGTATAGAGCAGACCCAACCCACTCTATTAAATTAGTCAAAACTGGAACATTTTACATCTGACTAGGGGGTTAATAAGGAAATGATCTCAGCAGAGAAAAAAGTGTGTGATACCTATATCCCCCCAATAGAATCCCCATATTTTAACAATGACAGCTTCTCCATCCTAGAGGGGGAGGTCAACCATTTCCAGGCCCAGGGACATGTACTACTCAGTGGCGATGTAAGTGTCACAACTGGACAAGAACTTGACACTCTCAGCACACAGGACGACAAACATCTACCTGGAGGTGACAGTATTCCTTCCCAAATATGCCCCTCTAGACACAACTATGACAATGGTATCCTAAATGAGATTATAAAATATACAGACTACACATTCCAATTGGCTATACTTAAACTCTTCAACATCATCCACAGCTCTGGCATTTTCCCCAATATTTGGAACCAAGGACTGATCACCCCAATCCACAAAAGTGGAGACAAATTTCACCCCATTAACTACCGTGGGATATGCATCAACAGGAACCTTGGGAAAATCCATTGCATTATCAATAATCGCAGACTCGTACATTTCCTCAGAGAAAACAATGTACTGAGAAAATGTCAAATTGGCTTTCACCAAATGACCGTACAATAGACCACGTATTCACCCTGCACACCCTAATTGACAAACAAACAAACTAAAACAAAGGCAAAGTCTTCTCATGCTTTGTTGATTTCAAAAAAGCTTTTGACTCTATTTGACATGAGGGTCTGCTATACAAATTGATGAAAAGCAGCATTGGTGGAAAAACATACGACCTTATAAAATACATGTACACAAACATCAAGTGTGCAGTTAAAATTGGGAAAAAACACACACATTTCTTTCCACAGGGCCGTGGGGTGAGACAGGGATGCAGCTTAAGTCCCACCCACTTCAACATATAATCAACAAATTGGCGAGGGCACTAGAACAATCTACAGCACCCGGCCTCACCCTACTAGAATCTGAAATGAAATGTCCACTGTTTATTGATGATCTGGTGCTTCTGTTGAAAACCAAGGAGGGCCTACAGCAGCACCTAGATCTTCTGTACAGATTCTGGCAGACCTGGGCCATGCCTAAATCTCAGTAAGACAAAAATAATGGTGTTACAAAAAAGGTCAAATTACAAGGACCACAAATACAAATTTCATCTAGACAATGTTGCCCTAGTGCACACAAAAGAACTATACCTACATCAACACCACAGGTAACTTCCACAAAGCTGTGAAATATCTGAGAGAAAAGGCAAGAATGTCCTTCTATGCCGTCAAAAGGAACATCAAATTTGACATCCCAATTAGGATCTGGCAAAAAATACTTGAATCAGTTATTCTGTAGAAGACATTGCCCTTTATGGTTGTGAGGTCTGGGGGTCCGCTTACCAACCAAGAATTCACAAAATGTGACAAACACCAAATTGAGACTCTGCATGCAGAATTCTACAAAACATCCTTCGTGTACGATGTAAAACACCAAATAATGCATGCAGAGCACTAATTATCAAAATCCAGAAAAGACTCGTTAAATTCTACAACCACCTAAAAGTAAGTGATTCCCAAACCTTCCATAATTAACCCATCACCTACAGAGAGATTAAACTAGAGAAGAGTCCCCTAAGCAAGCTGTTCCTGGGGATCTGTTCACAAACACAGACTCCACAGAGCCCCAGGACAGCAACATAATATACCAAAAAACAGAGCAAACTGGAATGCTTTTTGGCCCTAAACAGAGAGTACACAGTGGCAGAATAGCTGACCACTGTGACTGACCCAAAATTAAGAAAAGCTTTGACTGTGTACAGACTCAGTGAGCATACCCTTGCTATTGAGAGAAACTGCCGTAGGAAGACCTGGCTCTCAAGAAAAAAGCTGGCTATGTGCACACCGCCCAGAAAATGAGATGAAAACTGAGCTGCACTTCCTAACCTCCTGCCAAATGTATGACCATATTAGACCATATGTGACGAGTTTCAGGAAACTAGGCGTATGTCGCGCGTCTCTACTTCACAGGAGAGCCATTTGAACTGCATTTTTAGGCAGAAATCCCTTCTGGGATTATATATATATATAATATTATATTATATATATATATAATCAACTTATATGCCATCTGTAAATACAAGTAAAATTGTTAAATTACATGCCTAGTTTGTTTAGCCACGGAAAAAGGCAGGAACCTTCCCGCTAGATAACGAATGGACTGGACATGCTGAGAGATGAGTTCAGATTGGTCTGCCATGTAGCGCGCTTTTGTCTATAACATGAGCTGGTCCATGGAGTGGTCCTTGGACACTTAAGGGACAGTCATGATGAGTGTGTTTCATTTGGTGATCTCATGAAGGACAGGAAACACACATAACTGTATCTCTTAAAGTGTACATTTCCCAGCTGTCAGGTTTACATCTAAATATTGTGAAACGTATGTGATTAAACATGAAACTATTTGTGAAAAGATGTAATGTGATGTTAACCTTCTAAATGATTAAATATTGGTTTTCATATAAAGTTAACTAAATCAATGGCCACACTGACGTGAGCATAGACATTACGTCGACGTCATGGACTGCCCTTTTCTCAGAAGTGTATAAAACCCACTCCTGACAAAATTCACACCAGACCACGCAAACCCCGGTGTAAGCTAAGGTTGCAAATAATTGAATTTCTAAGACCAAAACATGCCTGGTGACGCTGGTGTGTGAAGTGGTTTAAACTACAACTCTACCAAAGGACAAGACCAGAGAACGTGGAGATCATTCCCACGTTGAAATGGCAAAGAAATCTACAAACTAAAGAATAATTATTCAGACTGCAGCTGTTTAAATACTTTAGTCTGGTAAACGCATCCGATTCTAAGAGGATTTCCGAATGGTACACTGAAGTACGCATTATAACAACTACGTGTAGTTGAGAGATGGGAATGTACTGTGTGACTGAGCAAGAAGGATCACTGCCAAGTAAGTCTAACATCATGTGTGAAGGACAAACTGCTGTCACTCTCATTCATTTTCTCTCAATTAACTTACTATTTACAGTACATACATTATGCTGTACAGTGGCAGCTTCTATATGGAATTCACAAGGCTACGGTCTTGATTTGAAATGTCTGCATGTATACTTCTTGATCTTTCTATTGCTCTGTGTTTCTCCTGTGTGTATTCCTCGGTGTGTGTGTGTGTGTGTCTCGGTGTGTGTGCGTGTGTGTGTGTCTCGGTGTGTGTGCATGTAGAGGCTAGAGGCAGAGCCCCCTGGAGCGTGACAGGCCAGCCTCCCCGGAGCCTTATTGGTCATTATCTCCCCTGTCAGAACACACACACATAGAAACACACACACACACGCTTGCACCTAGGCAGCAGGCAGCAGGAGCGCAGGCACACTCACACACCACCAATATCTAACCACATCACACCATATCCCTCTCTGTCAAGATGCTGCCGTTCCATATCGCTATGGAAACCACCAGGACCCCTATGTCATTAACTTCACCTCAATTAATCAATCAATCTGATTCTATTTTCAAGGTCCTTTTCACATAATACTGTACACTTATTTACTTATATATTTTTCATCATAAATGCGATTTGAGTCTTAAACCAATAGTGAGTGACGCTGAGGCGACAGACAGTCAGTGGAAAGGAACCACTCTCTTTATTTCACTTGATCCACATTAGCACTGTACATGTATAGTCTGGGCTGATGCAATATTTATCATCTCTAACCTACAACCTACTCACTGGTGCTGGTGTGACGCTGGGACATTAACCCAGGCTGTGTCCCAAATGGTGCCTTATTCCCTACGTAATGGACTACTCTTCATAGGGCTCTGGTCAAAAGTAGTGCACTAGCTAGGGAATAGGGTGCCATTTTTGGGACGCAGCCCTCTACTCACTGGTGGCGTGTGTGTGTGAGACGCCGCGACTTTCAAAAGCACACAGGGAAGATACGGGGTTAAAGTCCAACAGTCATAGACAGTCAGCACTGTGAAGGGTGGATGAAATAAATATTTTGGTGAGAGGGAGGAAGGGGAGAGGGAGGGATGGATAGAGGGAGAAGGAGGGGGAGGTTAAAGTCACAGCACTGACACTCACTGACATCCATCATACATCATGTCTGGCTGCACTGTTATATGTGACCTCTGATCTTACTCACTAGCCAATCATGTCAAGAGTAGTTTTGAAATGGATGTCTGTAGAGCAGTTACCAATGGGGAATATGTTCTGTAGTCTGGCATTCATCTGCCTGCAAGGAAGTTGTGCAGAATCATCCAACCGTTAGATCAGTGGTATTCAAAGTCGGAGTTGTGGGGAACTGCAACAAGCTCGGCAATTACTATTTTAAAAAATTTAAGAACAAAAGAGTACAGATTATTGGGACAATATAAAATTTTTTGAGAAAGATCATTTGAAAAATGTAACTTTATTGAGTAAATGTATTCATTGGTTTGTTTCCATTTTCATACGAGATGAAAATGAAATGAATTTAAGGTTATTTGTTCATGTAATTATTATGAAAAAATGGGTCCCCAGAAATTCTGGTGGTAAAAATGGGATCCATCCTGAAAAAGTTTGAATACTACTGAACTAGATACGGTTTGAAAATGGAACTGACGGCGTTTTAGCAATAATCAATATTTTATAAAAAATGTTTTACCCCCAATTTTGTGATTACAATCTTGTCTCATCGCTGCAACTCCCCAACGAGCTCGGGAGAGGGGAAGGTTGAGTCATGCGTCCTCCGAAATATGACCCACCAAACATGCGCTCACTTAACCCGGAAGCCAGCTGCACCCATGTGCCGCAGGAAACACCGTTCAATTGACCACCGAAGTCAGCCTGCAGGCGCCCAACCCACCACAAGGAGTCACTAGAGCCAAGTAAAGCACCCCGGCAAAACGCTCCACTAACCTGGACGGCGCTGGGCCAATTGTGCACCGCCCTATGGGACTCCCGATTACGTCCAGATTGAACCCCAAGCTGTAGTGACGACGCAACACTGCGTTCCAGTGCCTTAGAATGCTGCACCACTCGGGAGGCCGCAACATGAATACAGTAGGCCTATATGCAAATAAGCCGTTTGTCACACGGGCCTGCCATCATTCACTTTGAACTGGACTGTGTGTTTACAGGCAGTGGCAACAAGGCAACTTTAGATTATTAGAAAACATCTGCCAAAAGCCACAAAATACACCTTAATGGATTTCTGCAAATATGTAAATACCACGGGAGTCCTCTTACATTTGGGAACTTTATAGTCCTATTGATCAAAGAACCATGAAAAGGTAGGCTCTCTCTCCCTCAGTTACGCACATCAACAAGATCAACAACTAATGTTATCCAGAGCAAGAACAATAGATAAACCCTCTCAAACATTTTCATTCCTGTAGTTAGCTGTCAAAATTGCAGTGATAACTGAAGGGGAATAATAGCCTGCTCACCCTTCTGCAGCTTGCTTGCCAGTGCGTGCTTGTCCCAACCCACGTTTTTATAACTGAATGGGAACTTGCCTGCTTCCCCGCCCATTCGATCAATGTCAAATACATTGGATTGGCAACTAAGAGATATGCTAACTGTGGATAACATTTGTTCAAGTTCAGCATAGCTAGCTAAGCAAATGACACCTGTATCTCGAGCTGTAGTCACAGAAAAACGATATGGGGGGAAAAAGTCAGCCACTCACCTACTTGTCCAATGACATGACATCCTCCCAGAAATTAGCCAGCTAACGTGAGGCTCCGTGTTTTTGGCTCGCTAAATAAATAGCTACATACAGTTGAAGTCGGAACACCTTAGCCAAATACATTTAAACTCAGTTTTTCACAATTCCTGACATTTAATCCTAGTAAAAATTCCCTGTCTTAGGTCAGTTAGGATCACCACTTTATTTTAAGAATGTGAAATGTCAGAAAAATAGTAGAGAGAATTATTTATTTCAGCTTTTATTTCTTTCATCACATTCCCAGTGTGTCAGAAGTTTACATACACTCAATTAGTATTTGGAAGCATTGCCTTTAAATCGTTTAACTTGGGTTAGGGTTAGGGTAGCCTTCCACAAGCTTCCCACAATAAGTTGGGTGAATTTTGGCCCATTCCTCCTATCAGAGCTGGTATAACTGAGTCAGGTTTGTAAGCCTCCCTGCTCGCACACACTTTTTCAGTTCTGCCCACAAATTTTCTATGGTATTGAGGTCAGGGCTTTGTGATGGCCACTCCATTTTTCCACAATTTTGGAAGTATGCTTGGGATTATTGTCCATTTCGAAGACCCATTTGAGACCAAGCTTTAACTTCCTGACTGATGTCTTGTGATGTTGCTTCAATATATCCACATAATTTTCCTCCCTCATGATGCCATCTATTTTGTGAAGTGCACCAGTCCCTCCTGCAGCAAAGCACCACCACAACATGATGCTGCCACCCCCGTGCTTCATGGTTGGGATGGTGTTCTTTGGCTTGCAAGCCTCCTCCTTTTTCCTCCAAAAATAACGATGGTCATTATGGCCAAACAGTTCTATTTTTGTTTCATCAGAGCAGAGGACATTTCTCCAAAGAGTACGATGTTTGTCCCCATGTGCATTTGCAAAATGTAGTCTGGCTTTTTTATGGCGGTTTTGGAGCAGTGGCTTCTTCCTTGCTGAGCGGCCTTTCAGGTTATGTCGATATAGGACTCGTTTTACTGTGGATATAGATACTTTTGTACCTGTTTCCTCCAGCATCTTCACAAGGTCCTTTGCTGTTGTTCTGGGATTGATTTGCACTTTTCGCACCAAAGTACATTCATCTCTAGTAGACAGAACGCATCTCCTTCCTGAGCGGTATGACGGCTGTGTGGTCCCATGGTGTTTATACTTGCGTACTATTGTTTGTACAAATTAACGTGGTACCTTCAGGCATTTGGAAATTGTGCCCAAGGATGAACCAGACTTGTGGAGGTCTACAATTTTTTTCTGAGGTCTTGGCTGATTTCTTTTGATTTTTTCCATGATGTCAAGCAAAGAGGCACTAAGTTTGAAGGTAGGCCTTGAACTACATCCACAGGTACACCTCCAATTGACTCAAATTATGTCAATTAGCCTATCAGAAGCTTCTAAAGCCATGACATAATTTTCTGGAATTTTCCAAGCTGTTATGGCTAGGGGGCAGTATTTTCACGGCCGGATAAAAAACGGACCCGATTTAATCTGATTATTACTCCTGCCCAGAAACTAGAATATGCATATAATTATTGGCTTTGGATAGAAACCACTCCAAAGTTTGTAAAACTGTTTGAATGGTGTCTTTGAGTATAACAGAACTCATTTGGCAGGCCAAAACCTGAGAGGATTCCTGACAGGAAGTGCCCTCTCTGACCATTTCTTGGCATTCTACACTCTCTTTATTGAAAACTGAGGATCTCTGCTGTAACGTGACACTTCCTACGGCTCCCATAGGCTCTCAGAAGGCGGCAAAACGCTGAATGATGCCTTTGCAGGCCCTGGCTAAAAAACAGTAGCACATTTGGTAAGTGGTCGATCAGAGAACAATGAGACTGGAGGCGCGTGCACGAGGCGACACCATGTTTTTATTTTTTCGTCTTTGAACGAAAACAACGACTCCCGGTCGGAATATTATTGCTTTTTTACGAGAAAAATCGCATAAAAATTTATTTTAAACAGCGTTTGACATGCTTCGAAGTACGGTAATGGAATATTTTGAATTTTTTTGTCACGAAACACATCGGGCGCGTAACCCTTCGCCACCCTTCTGATAGTGTCTTGAACGCACAACAAAACGCCGCTATTTGGATATAACTATGGATTATTTGGAACCAAACCAACATTTGTTATTGAAGTAGAAGTCCCGGGAGTGCATTCTGATGAAGAACAGCAAAGGTAATCCAATTTTTCTTATAGTAAATCTGAGTTTGGTGAGGGTCAAACTTGGTGGGTGTCAAAATAGCTAGCCTGTGATGGCGAGCTATCTACTCAGAATATTGCAAAATGATCTTTCACCGAAAAGCTATTTTAAAATTGGACACCTCGATTGCATAAAGGAGTTGTGTATCTATAATTCTTAAAATAATTGTTGTGTTTTTTGTGAACGTTTATCGTGAGTAATTTAGTAAATTCACCGGAAGTGTTCAGTGGGAATGCTAGTTCTGAACGTCACATGCTAATGTAAAAAGCTGGTTTTTGATATAAACATGAACTTGATTGAACAAAACATGCATGTATTGTATAACATAATGTCCTAGGAGTGTCATCTGATGAAGATCATCAAAGGTTAGTGCTGCATTTAGCTGTGGTTTTGTTTTTTGTGACATTATATGCTAGCTTGAAAAATGGGTGTCTGATTATTTCTGGCTGGGTACTCTGCTGACATAATCTAATGTTTTGCTTTCGCTGTAAAGCCTTTTTGAAATTGGACAGTGTGGTTAGATAAGGGAGAGTCTTGTCTTTAAAATGGTGTAAAATAGTCATATGTTTGAAAAATGGAAGTGTTTGGATTTTTGAGGAATTTGTAATTCGCGCCACGCCTATCATTGGATATTGGAGCATGTGTTTCGCTAGCGGAACGTCTAGATGTAAGAGGTTAACCTCTATGGGCTAGGTGGGACGCAGGCGTCCCCCCCGTGGTGCACTCCATCAACAGCAGGTGCATTTCAAGAGCGGCAAATTTGAATCCAAATAAATGTCAAAATTCAAATTTTTCAAACATACAACTATTTTACACCCTTTGAAAGATAAACATCTCCTTAATCTAACCACGTTTTACGATTTCAAAAAGGTTTTACGGCGAAAGCATAAATTTAGAGTATGTTAGGACAGTACATTTACAAGAGTTGTGTGTAATGTTTTGTCAATTCAAAGACAGGGTCACCAAAACCATAAAACCAGCTAAAATGATGCACTAACCTTTTACAATCTCCATCAGATGACACTCCTAGGACATTATGTTAGACAATGCATGCATTTTTAGTTCTATCAAGTTCATATTTATATCCAAAAACAGCGTTTTACTATGGCATTGATGTTGAGGAAATCGTTTCCCTCCAATAACCGGCAGTCAAGTCAGCATCACAAATTAAATAATTAAAATTAGAAAACATTGGTAAAATATTATATTGTCATTTAAAGAATTATAGATTTACATCTCTTGAACGCAATCAACTTGCCAGATTTAAAAATAACCTTACTGGGAAATCACACTTTGCAATAATCTGAGCACTGCGCCCAGAAAAATACGCGTTGCGATACAGACTAGTCGTCATGTTGAGGAGATCTAAAATCGAAAATACTATGTAAATAATCCATTACCTTTGATTCTCTTCATCAGATGTCACTTCCAGGTATCACAGGTCCATAACGAATGTAGTTTTGTTCAAAAAAGCTCATCATTTATGTCAAAAATCTCCGTCTTGTTAGCACATGATCTAAGCCCGCCGGACTTCACTTCATGAACGAGGGGAAAAAATATATTTACGTTCGTTCAAACATGTCAAACGTTGTATAGCATAAATCATTAGGGCCTTTTTTAACCAGAACATGAATAATATTCAAGGTGGACGAATGCATACTCTTTTATAACGTATTGGAACGAGGGTACCCAACATGAACTCGCGCGCCAGGTGTCTAATGGGCCATCATCGTTCCATGGCTCTTGTTCGGTCAGATCTCCCTCCAGAAGACTCAAAACACTTTGTAAAGGCTGGTGACATCTATTGGAAGCAATAGGAAGTGCCAAAATATTCCTCAGCCCCTGTGTTTTTCAATGGGATAGGTTTAAAGGTAATACAACACATCAGGTATCCACTTCCTGTCAGAAAATGTCTCAGGGTTTTGCCTGCCAAATGAGTTCTGTTATACTCACAGACACCATTCAAACAGTTTTAGAAACTTTAGAGTGTTTTCTATCCATATATAATAAGTATATGTATATTGTAGTTACTGGGTAGGATTAGTAACCAGATTAAATCGGGTACATTTTTTTTATCCAGCCGTGCAAATACTGCCCCCTAGCCCTAACAGGTTAAAGGCACAGTCAACCTAGTGTATGTAAACTTCAGATCCACTGGAATTGTGATACAGTGAATTATAAGTGAAATAATCTGTCTGTAAACAATTGTTGGAAAAATTGATCATTGCCCTTGCTAGTGTGAATGTATTGTCATTCGTCCGTTGTGTCCAAAATATTTATTGGAACTCTTTACCGAATGGCTGGAGGCAACAAACAATGTACCAGGCCAGCTGTCATTTACAACCTCATAGCAATATTTACTGGACTAACAAGACATGTATTGGTTAAATATATTAATCATGCATTGTACTGCATCCATCTATCCTGTCAAATATGCCTTACTCTGTGTGTCATGGAATGTTGAGTCAAATAGAAACTCATTTCAAAACCTCTTATAAGGTTGGTTTTGATTGCATAAACTGGGAATTTTATATTTTTGGCTGATATTATGATTGTCTGTTTGTTTCATATATGCAAATTAGTTAAAACGCTGTCAGTTCCACTTTAAATACTGAGATACATGGACTCACTCCCACACTCCTCTCTCTCTCTCTCTCTCTCGCTCTCTGGTAAAGGTAAGTATATAACACATACTGTATATGAGGATTATTTCGAGTTAATACGGTATAGGTCCACATCACAAGAGGCTGCTGAGGGGAGGACGGCTCATAATAATGGCTGAAATGGAATGACATCAATGCATTTGAAATCGTTCTCCTGATTCCGCTCCAGCCATTACCACATGCCGTCCTCCCCAATTAAGGTGCCACCAACCTCCTGTGGTCCCCATACTATTTTAATGTTGTTAGAGAAATGTTGTATATACTGTATAGTAGATATTTTATAACAGTGTTAATGTGGATCACTAAATAAAAATAAACAACTGAATTTGGCTTGGATAAATGCTGGTTGTCTATTAAAGTAAAACAATTATTTATGGTTAAACAAAGGACAGCAGGAGAGAGGGAGGAGGAAGAGCAAGAAAAAGAGGGATAGAGAAAGAGGGAGAAAGGGAAGGAAAGGGGAGAGGGAGGTGTCGTGTCTTTGGCATCATTAAACTGAAGATTAATCTTTATCAAAAATTCTCTGTAATTATTATTACGTGATTAAACTACTTAATCACGTAACTGTAATTAACTAGGAAGTCAGGGCACCAAGGAAAATATTCAAATTACAAGGTTAGAATTTTCCTAATATAACTTTCAGATATTTTAATATCTGATCACTTAGTCTTCTGATTAATGACGTATTCTTTACCTCACATTAGTCTCATTCCAAATGTTGTAAATTGTTGGTTATCTGCACGAACACAGTCTTCACTATGAGTCATCCATACATCAGTTGTCTTAAAATCATTTATTTACTAAGTACTCACAGAAATGCATCACACAAACAAACAAAGTAGATATGGTTACAAAGAAATGATAGGGGGGTGTGCCCTAGTGGGCTAAACCAGCATGGTGGCTTGTTAGACAAAAGGGGAGTGGGGGTCAGCTGAGGAGACACTACAGAGTTGATAATTATAACAATTGAAATGCTAATCCTTTGCACATGAACGCTCACTCATTCCAGAATATTTGCAATCAATATATATATTTACGCTCAGTGTGTCGTCGGGATCTCTGTTGAAAAGTTTGTTTCTGTTGTAGAGTTTTCCGCCCTCTCTCTCTCTCTCTCTCTCTCTCACTGTCGTGGTTAGAATGGATAGTTCAGAGTGACATTCATTCATGTCATTATAGAATAGCTGTTTCGGCGGTTGTCGGTCATCGCGTTCAATGATACCGAATTCCTAGCTGCAGACTAGTAATTAATATCAAAGACTTGTTCTTATTCTGTCGGTATCGATAGTCTAAGAGTTTAACCACGTGGGATGGTTAAAAGATTCAGCAATCTACTTAAACCTTATTTCCCTCTATGATAGAGGTACTGGTCTCGTCTCAAACCTTAGCCCTCTCATAATTGAGGTAAGCTCGGTCTCGTGATAGAAAACCCAGGTGGGGGTTTTATTCGGGAACATAGAAAAGGGCTGTCTCGTGACGCCAGGTCCTGTCTGTGGCCCTGGGGGCGTGCCAATGACTTGGTGAAACTTTAAACAGAAATACAATTCTCTCACATTAACATCATTACATAGCATCACATCATTTCACATATAGTATCATCTTTACTCATTCATTTTATACAACAATTAGATGTAAGCCTCATAACTGAGGCTATTGTATAAACAGCGTTATTGTAATGTGGCCGTATTGTCTCTAATGAGTTTCACAAAATTGTACCAAACGGACCAGTTCGTAGCTGGATTCTTCACCGATCTTTTATACATTCTCCAGAACATAAATATTGTTCGGACCTCCAGTTCGGTGGAAGAAATTCCTTTGTTCTCTCTATGAAAACTCACTCTCTCACTCTATACTGTCTGGCCCTGAGGCAGGATTCTCCTCCAGGAATTTACAACCTCTCTGACCACAGCAGCCTGAGTGTAACAGAGAGAGAGGTAGGGGGATGGTGCAGAGGTAGGGGGATGGTGCAGAGGGAGGGGGGAATAGTGCTCGCTGTACCCAAAGAGGGCAACGTCATGACAGAAGGATGGAGAGAAAATCTGGTCGGGAATACTCTCCTGAGGTTTTTGAGAAACATTGTGGCTTTAAATCCAGCTGGAACCAGCTATAGCCTGTGGCCAAAACAATTGTGTGTGTGTGTGTGTGTGTGTGTGTGTGTGTGTGTGTGTGTGTGTGTGTGTGTGTGTGTGTGTGTGTGTGTGTGTGTGCGTGTGTGTATCGACTGAGGATGCCAGTGGAGGAGATAAGAGTTAAAAAAAAAACGTATCACTCCCTCTACAGTGAGGGATAAAAGTATTTGATCCCCTGCTGATTTTGTAGGTTTGCCCACTGACAAAGAAATTATCAGTCTATAATTGTTTTCTTGGTGACTATGGTCCCAGCTGCCTTGCGATCTTTGACAAGATCCTGGGTAGTTCTGGGCTGATTCCTCACCGTTCTCATGATCATTGCAACTCCACGAGGTGAGATCTTGCATGGAGCCCCAGGCCGAGGGAGATTGACAGTTCTTTTGTGTTTCTTCCATTTGCGAATAATCGCACCAACTGTTGTCACCTTCTCACCAAGCTGCTTGGCGATGGTCTTGTAGCTCATTCCAGCCTTGTGTAGGTCTACAATCTTGTCCCTGACATCCTTGGAGAGCTCTTTGGTCTTGGCCATGGTGGAGAGTTTAGAATCTGATTGATTGATTGCTTCTGTGGACGGGTAACAAGCTGAGATTAGGAGCACTCCTTTTAAGAGTGTGCTCCTAATTTCAGCTCGTTACCTGTAAAAAAGACACCTGGGAGCCAGAAATCTTTCTGATTGAGAGGGGGTCAAATACTTATTTCCCTCATTAAAATGCAAATCAATTTATAACATTTTTGACATGCGTTTTCCAGGATTTTTTTGTTGTTATTCTGTCTCTCACTGTTCAAATAAACCTACCATTTAAATTATAGACTGATCATTTCTTTGTCAGTCGGCAAACGTACAAAATCAGCAGGGGATCAAATAAGTTTTCCCCTCACTGTAATAGTTATTTTTTCTCATTTAACCTCATGGTTGATTGAACAGTTTGCTGATAAATGTAGACAATCATTACTCTAAGGTATTGTTCTACACACGCACTCACACGCATATACACAGACAGACACACACACACACATTAGTGGGTACTCCCCCAGTTATCTCCTCATGTGGCCAAGACGCTGACGCCAGGGGCGGGCTGCAATAGCTTGGTGTGCTTCTCTCGCTCTCTCTCTCTCCATCTCTATTTACTCTTCGCTTCTGTGTGCAATCTCTTCTAAAGGGCGGTGCGTGCTATGGGGCTCAGCAGGATCCTGTGTTCTTCTCTCTCTCTCTCTCTCTCTCTCTCTCTCTCTCTCTCTCTCTCTCTCTCTCTCTCTCTCTCTCTCTCTCTCTCTCTCTCTCTCTCTCTCTCTCTCTCTCTCTCTCTCTCTCTCTCTCTCTCTCTCTCTCTCTCTCTCTCTCTCTCTCTCTCTCTCTCTCTCTCTCTCTCTCTCTCTCTCTCTCTCTCTCTCTCTCTCTCTCTCTCTCTCTCTCTCTCTCTCTCTCTCTCTCTTTCTTTTTGTGTTCCTCAGCTCAGCCCTCCGGCCATACGTTCTAAAATTAGACTGGAGAGTCCTACACACAGCATCACTAGATATACAGTGGTGGACTGTACAAATACAGGGACATGTGCCACTCTGCAGTCACGCAATCTCGTTCACGTCCTTTCTGTTATGGGACATGTGACTTGTCTACTCTGAGCTTGTTTACATCGTAAGTAGTAACAACAGCTAACTATCAATCCCACTGATTTCCAGCCCTGCTCCCAAATCCTGCAATTAGGAAAGTAGTTTGATAGTCTTTCAGTTTAATGATATTGAATGATATTTATTATTCCTCAATGAGGTCCTACCTGTACACAATTACTACCACTACTTATCTCTAACTCCATCTGTGTGCAGTTACGGGAAATTATCTGTTCTCTACTGATGTGAGCTTTAAATCCTTTAACCACTCTGAATGACTGTATGAGATACGTTATTATAGAGGGAAACACACACACACTCTTAGAGAGGAAAAAAACAGAACTGCTGCCACATGTCTGCCTAAACTAGACCTGAAGGAAGGGATCTTACTAACTGATTTGCATGCATACACATGCACCGTCACATAGATGAGTAGTCTCACATCGTCGTGCACACACACATAAATGCGCACACGCACTCACACTGTGTGCCTGTAAAGTCAATAACATTATCCTCTCTCCGTCTCCTTGGCTTGCTGGGTTGTTAGGGTGGAGAGCTGAATGTCTGCCCCTCTCTCTCTCTAACTCTCTAGCTAGCCTGCAATCTCAGATGGAGGTCACTAACTAACGTTTTCAACGCTGCAGGAGCTGTGTTTATTTTGCTCTATTCCGGGACAATGTGGACTGTCCGGACTTTCAATGTAACAACTCTTTGCTTGCAGAGGACTACAGGGGCAAAGGGGCTGCTCTTTGCAAACAAGTAGTGAACTTACACAAGCTACTGGGGAATCCACACCCGCCTACTATCTCTTCTACTCCAGTAGCTGGATGCCAGTCTAGCCTGGTGGGAGAGTCGCCACCGTGTCGTCTCTCCTCAGCCGACTGGCCAGTGCTCTGAAGGGATCCCTCCCCGAAGGGGTCTCTCCTTTCCTTGGAGAATGGAGTTAGTAGGTTGCTTCTAGCCATGGAGGCACCTCATTCACAGTGGAAGTCGAAAGCAGTAGCCTTTGGCAATAGGGGCCTCCTTGGCGATGGGACCGCATACAGATTTCAAATGGCTTCGACCGGCCTGGATCCAGAGGTTTCGGCGCCTTCATCCCTGGGGGCAATCGCTTCGAGATTGGATCCGAAGGTACCTGCGCCTTAGTCCTCTGTTCTGTCCCCCTCTCTGGTGGCTTCTACCGCAGATTCAGATCTTCAGAGCTCCCGGGACATCAGAACGTGAATGTGTCTGAGACTCCGGCCCCTTCATCAGCTACAATGGATTCTATGGCTGGCTCAGGTCCATCGGGCCCCACCTCCCAACGGTCCTTGAGGGGTCTTCTAAATCACTCGAGGTGAAAGAAAGGCCAGACCTCCTCAACCATTTAACCAGCTATAGTCTCTTTGGTGAGAAACATCTCGATTCCCAGGGAAAAAACCCTGTACTATCCTGGATCACAAGTACAGGACATTAAAAGGCTGCTTCCTACCATTCTACAACCGTTGCCGGGGGCTGGCACTGCCGTAGTCCATGTGAGGTCAAACAACGTTAGGAGGGCTAGCTCGGAACTGCTAAGAATTGATTTTAAAGCTCTGAAAGATTCCAAAAAGCGGCCAATTATTTTAGGCCCGGTACCATCACTGTGCTTGCTGGGCTTGCTGTGAAAGATTCAGCAGGCTACTGGCATTACACAGTTGGCTAAAAGACAACTGTAGCTCTGTTGGCATAACTTTTATAGATAACTTTGACACCTTTTGGAAACAGAAGATGCTCTACAGGAATCATCTTGGCTCCTAGACCCTGTCCGCGCATTTCAAGGCTGCATTGAGACAATGACTTATCAGTGACCCAAGCCCTGCTCGGATAATCCCCACCATTGTGTCACTGAATTGTCATAGTGCTACTGCAAATGTACATTGTACCAGGGGTGTTGGCAGTCATAATGTAAGTAATCTAATTTATGTCCATCTCCCCTGAATGCCTCTGTTAATACTACAGCTATTGTCAGCAGCAATCATGCTCCTATGAACATGAGTTATACTGTTAGCACTGAGTCCATTTGCCCTAGTAGGAAGCCCACCATGTCTACCTCTGATAAGCCTCCTGGCAAAGCAATAAAAACAATCAAGAATCCCAGAAAACTGCAAAAAATAGGGCACATTAACATACGTAGCCTAAGAAACAAGGTTAATGAAATCGAAAACTTGCCAGTAACAGATAACATTCATACAGTGGTAACATTACATGTTTTCAACATCTTCAAAAGAGACAGGAATGTCAAAAGTAGAGGTTTTGCCATGTATGTTCAGAGTCATATTCCTGTAAAGCTTAGAGGGGATCAAATTTAAAATGCTGTTGAAGTATTATGGCTACAGGTTCACCTGCCTCACCTAAAGCCCATTCTGGTGGGAAGCTGCTATAGACCACCAAGTGCTAAGAATCAGTATCTGGATGACATGTGTGAAATGCTTGATACAGTGAGGGAAAAAAGTATTCGATCCCCTGCTGATTTTGTACGTTTGCCCACTGACAAAGAAATGATCAGTCTATAATTTTAATGGTAGGTTTATTTGAACAGTGAGAGACAGAATAACAACAAAAAAATGCAGAAAAATGCATGTCAAAAATGTTATAAATTGATTTGATTTGCAAGCCACCTAGGTCTGACAACTTGGATGGAAAATGACTGAGGGTGATAGCAGACGATATTGCCACTCCTATTGGCCATCTCTTCAATCTAAGCCTACAGGAAAGTGTGTTCCCTCAGGCCTGGAGGGAAGCTAAAGTCATTACCCAAGAATAGCAAAGCACCCTTTACTGGCAGCCAACCAATCCGCCTGTTACAAACCCCTTAGTAAACTTAAAAAATAATAATAAAAAAAATAGTGTTTGGCCAGATACAATGCTATTTCACAGTAAACGAATTAACAACACATTTTCAGCATGCCTATAGGGAAGGATATTCAACATGTACGGCACTTACACAAATGACTGATGATTGGCTGAGAGAAATTGTTAGACTTCAGTACAGCTTTTGACATTATCGATCATAATCTGCTGCTGGAAAAACATTTGTGTTATGGCTTTCCATCCCCTGCTATACTGTGGATTGAGATTTACCTGTCTGACAGAACACAGTGGGGTTTCTTTAATGGAGGCCTCTCCAACATAATCCAAGTAGAGTCAGGCATTCCCCAGGGCAGCTGTATAGGCCCCTTTACTTTTTTCAATCTTTACTAATGACCTGCCACTGGCTCTTAGCAAAGCCTGTGTGTCTATGTATGCTGATGACTCAACACTATACACATCATCTACCACAGGAAGTGACATCACTGCAACACTTGACAAAGAGTTACAGTCAGTTTAAGAATGGCTGGCAAGAAATAAGTCAGTCCTAAATATTTCAAAAACTAAAAGCATTGTATTTGGGACAAATCATTCACTAAACCCTAAACCTCAACTAAATATTGTAATGAATAATGTGGAAATTGAGCAAGTTGAGGAGACCAAACTGCTTGGATAAACCCTGGACTGTAAACTATCATGGTCAAAACATATTGATGCAACAGTAGCTAAGATGGGGAGAAGTCGGTCCATAATAAAGTGATGCTCTTTCTTCTTAACAACACTATCAACAAGGCAGGTCCTACAAGCTCTAGTTTTGTCGTACCTGGACTGTCCAGTTGTGTGGTCAGATGCCCAAAATATAAAAATTGTCCCAGAACAGGGCAGCACAGCTGGCCTTAAATGTATATAGAGAGCTAACAATACCAATATGCATGTCAATCTCTCCAGGCTCAATGTATAGGAGAGATTGAATTCATCACTTCTTGTATTTGTGAGAGGTATTGACATGTTGAAAGCACCGATCTGTCTGTTTAAACTACTAGCACACAGTTCGGACATCCATGCATATCTCACAAGACATGCCACCAAAGGTGTCTTCACAGTCCCCAAGTCCAGAACAGACTATGGAGGTGCACAGTACTACATAGAGCCATGTCTACATGGAACTTTATTCCACATCAAGTAACTCATGCAAGCAGTAAAATCTGATTTAAAAAAACAGATAAAAATACACCTTATGGAACAGCGGGGACTGTGAAGAGACACACACACAGGTAAAGACACATACTTACACACACACACACACACACACACACACACACACACACACACACACACACACACACACACACACACACACACACACACACACACACACACACGATAACATACGGACTATACACACATAGACATGAATTTTGTTTTGTAGATATGTGGTAGTAGAGTAGTGGCCTGAAGGCACAGACTTAATGTGTTGTGAAATCTGTTCTGAAATGTATTGTAATGTTTTTTTAAAAATTGTTTAATAACTGCCTTAATTTTGCTGGACCCCAGGAAGAGTAGCTACTGCCTTAGCAGGAACTAACGGGAATCCATAATAAATACAAATACAAATTACACTTATAAATGAAAGGGGTGAGTGGATGAGTGTCAGAGAGAGGGAGCGAGTGATCAGACTCCTTTATTAATGAAGTGCTGATGATGTCCATTCCAAGAACACGACAAGGACCTCTCGCTCTCTCCCTCCCTCCTTCGCTGAGTAATCTCTCCCTCTCTATATCCTACTCTCGGAAACGTATGCTGGAAAACGAATAAGAAATATAAATGACTGAACAGCTTCTCTCTCTACCTCTCAGAACCCCTTCCCTCTCTCTATCTCCATCCATGCCTTTCTCTCTCCTACTCTCCCTCCACCAGCAGCAGAACAAACACCAGAGGGCTAACTCTAGCTCTTCAAGCTGAGTGGGAACGGGAGCACCTTTAAGACCAGAGGAAAGCACTGAGAACTCGTTCAACCCCAGACACCAACTTGTAAAAGAACAGGCCCTGAGCTATGAATGTAATAATGTGATTGACAACTCATCATGTCCTAAAGCAGCACACACACACACACACACACACACACACACACACACACACACACACACACACACACACACACACACAATGTCTCTCTCCACACACACACACACAAAATCACATGCATATGCATACACAGGACAGTATCAGGATGTCCAGTTAGTTTTCGACTGGGGGGGATGAGATGAATCCAGCATCAGTGTGGTGAGTTCTGGACCAGTGTAACTCACAGGCCTGGTTGGGTTGCGTGTGGTGAGTTCTGGACCAGTGTAACTCACAGGCCTGGTTGGGTTGCATGTGGTGAGTTCTGGACCAGTGTACAGTTTTTGATTTCTTTTTATTTAACCACGCAAGTCAGTTAAGAACAAATTCTTATTTACAATGACAGCCTAGGAACAGTTGGTTAACTGCCTTGTTCAGGGGCAGAACAACAGATTTTTATCCTGTCAGCTCGGGGACTCAATCCACCAACCTTTCGGTTACTGGCCCAACGTTCTAACCACTAGGCTACCTGCCGCCCCAAGGATGGCCAGTTAGTTTTCCCCTGGGGTGATGAGATGAATCCAGCGTCAGTGTGGTTGCGTGTGGTGAGTTCTGGACTAGTGCAAACCACAGGGCTGGTTGGGTTGCGTGTGGTGAGTAGTGGTCTGGTCTGGCTCCAGATGGACGAGGGGTTGAGGCCCCATGTGGAGGACTGCTGTCAGACCTCCCAGGGCTAACTCCCTTCCACACCACTGAAGAACATACGCAGCAGGGAGAGGAGACGAGCACCAAAGCAGAGCTAACGTGAACGTTTCTTAATGTTTAGGTTGTTACGAATCGATTTTATATCGGAGTTGTGCCTGTTGTTCACACTTTTATCTGCCCTCTCATTGGCTAGAATGTCCCCCCCTTCTCCCACCTGCCTTTGCGGGCATTTATTTCCATTGTTAGAGTGGTCAGTTCAGTATCTTGTCAGTATATAGATAATCTTTGATCACTATCACTAGCTATCATTTGCTAACAGGGAAAAAAATGTCTAGGTAGACAACTTGATTCTTCTCTCATGTACTACTAAAATTAAAAAGCATTGGATTGGTGTAAACATGGGTGACAGAGTTTCCTTATACCATATTTTTTTGCACCAGTCTCGGCGGTGTTCCTCTTAAATCCAAGTCACATTGAGATTGACCTATTGACCTAATTTAAAGCTAACCTTACCCATGACCTGGCCAATCACCTTATGTATTACTGCCCCCCAGTTGAAAACACTCCAAAAAACTGTACAAATATCTCCTAGCCTGGCCCACGCATGCTTTCTTTCCCTAACACTAACACTAAAACTGAAACTAAATTACATAAAAACTAAATGGAAACATTTTTTGCAAACTTAAACTAGCAAATCTGGCCCGAAAACTAACTGAAGCTAAAAATAGAAAAGTGTATAGAAATAAAAACAAATATAAAAACACAAAACTATAATAGCCTTGCAGCAGATCGACAATGACGCCACAACGGAGCCAAAATGGCATCTCTATAATCCCCTTTCAACAATCTAGCTAGGGCACATCAATCAAAGCACTTTGAGACAGATTTAGTCATCATTTGCTCTATACCATCAGCCAAGAATCATTCCAGAATCTTCTTTTTGTATATGGTGTAAAGGGAAGTTAGAAAGGAATGCCATTCAGACACAACAGCACTCATCATGTTCTTTCTGAGGAGACAGACATAACAGTAACAGTAACAGTGTCATAGACAGACCTCTGGAGAAACATCCTCATCACACCCCTGGAGGGGAAGGCCAGAGAGGGGGATGGGAAAAATGATTGATGATGATGAAAAGTATCAGAGAAAGAGAGAGAACATGGCTCCCTATGGAGCCAAAAGGCTCATTGAATCAGGCAGTTTAGTGACAATACAGTCCCAACGAGACACCGTAGAGAATTTAGTCCCAACCAGACACCATAGAGAATTTAGTCCCAACCAGACACCATAGAGAATTTAGTCCCAACCAGACACCGTAGAGAATACTGTCCCAACCAGACAGGTAGAGAATACTGTCTCAACCAGACGCCGTAGAGAATACTGTCTCAACCAGACGCCGTAGAGAATACTGTTCCAATCAGGCGCCGTAGAGAATACAGTCTTAACCAGACACCGTAGAGAATTCAGTCCCAACCAGACACCGTAGAGAATTCAGTCCCAACCAGACACCGTTGAGAATTCAGTCCCAACCAGACACCGTTGAGAATTCAGTCCCAACCAGACACCGTAGAGAATTCAGTCCCAACCAGACACCGTAGAGAATTCAGTCCCAACCAGACACCGTAGAGAATTCAGTCCCAACCAGACACCGTAGAGAATTCAGTCCCAACCAGACACCGAAGAGGATACAGTCCCAACCAGACACCGTTGAGAATTCAGTCCTAACCAGACACCATAGAGAATACAGTCCCAACCAGACACCGTAGAAAATTCAGTCCCAACCAGACACCGTAGAGAATTCAGTCCTAACCAGACACCATAGAGAATACAGTCCCAACCATACACCGTAGAGAATACAGTCCCAACCAGACACCGTAGAGGATACAGTCCCAACCAGACACCGTTGAGAATTCAGTCCTAACCAGACACCGTTGAGAATTCAGTCCCAACCAGACACCGTAGAGAATACTGTCCCAACCAGACACCGTAGAGAACACAGTTCCAATAAGACACCGTTGAGAATTCAGTCCCAACCAGACACTGTGGAGAATACTGTCCCAACCAGACACAGTAGAGAACACAGTTCCAATAAGACACCGTTGAGAATTCAGTCCCAACCTAATACCGTAAAGAATACAGTCCCAACCTAACACCGTAGAGAATACTGTCCCAACCGGACACCGTAGAGAATACTGTCCCAACCGGACACCGTAGAGAATACTGTCTTAACCAGACACAGTAGAGAATACAGTCCCAACCAGACACAGTAGAGAATACAGTCCCAACCAGACACTGTAGAGAATACAGTCCCAACCAGACACCATAGAGAATATTGTCATAACCAGACACCATAGAGAATACAGTCCCAACCAGACACAGTAGAGAATACTGTCTTAACCAGACACAGTAGAGAATACAGTCCCAGCAAGACACCGTAGAGAATATAGTCCCAACCAGACACCATAGAGAATACAGTCCCAACCAGACACCATAGAGAATACAGTCCCAGCAAGACACCGTAAAGAATACTGTCCCAACCAGACACCGTAGAGAATACTGTCCTGTCACGGTTGTCGTCGGTTAAGGAGGACCAAAATGCCGCAGGTATGTGTAAACTCATCTTCTTTATTATATGGAAAGAAGGAAAACCCAAAATAAACACGTATACAAAAGAAACACACCGACAATAACCAGTCCTGTAAGGCTTGATGCTATACACGGAACAATCTCCCACAATTAAACAGACAAACACACCCAACTAATATAGGACTTCCAATCAAAGGCAACACCACACAGCTGCCTTCATTTGGAAGTCCACCCCAATTAACCAAATATAGACATACAACTAACTAGATCAACATAGAAATACGTAAACAAGGAACAGTGCCCCAAAACCCCGGAATAATAAATCAAACGCCCTCCTAACTAACACACCACCCTGAACCACATAAAACAAATAACCTCTGCCACGTCCTGACCAAACTAAAATGACAATTAACCCTTATACTGGCCAGGACGTGACAAGTCCCAGCAAGACACCGTAGAGAATACAGTCCCAACAAGACACCGTAGAGAACACAATCCCAACCAGACCCTTAGAGAATTCAGTCCCAACCAGACACCATAGAGAATTCAGTCCCAACCAGACACGGTTGAGAATTCAGTCCCAACCAGACACCGTAGAGAATACTGTCCCAACCAGACACGTAGAGAATTTAGTCCCAACCAGACACCATAGAGAATACAGTCCCAACCAGACACCGTAGAGGATACAGTCCCAACCAGACACCGTAGAGGATACAGTCCCAACCAGACACCATAGAGAATACTGTCCCAACCGGACACCATAGAGAATACTGTCCCAACCAGACAGGTAGAGAATTTAGTCCCAACCAGACACTGTAGAGAATACTGTCCCAACCAGACACCATAGAGAATACTGTCCCAACCAGACACCATAGAGACTACTGTCCCAACCAGACACCGTAGGGAATACTGTCCCAACCAGACAGGTAGAGAATTTAGTCTCAACCAGACGCCGTAGAGAATACTGTTCCAATCAGGCGCCGTAGAGAATACAGTCTTAACCAGACACCGTAGAGAATACTGTCCCAACCAGACACCATAGAGAATACAGTCCCAACCAGACACCGTAGAGAATATTGTCCCAACCAGACACCGTGGAGAATACTGTCCCAACCAGACGCCGTAGAGAATACAGTCCCAACCAGACACCGTAGAGAATACAGTCCCAACCAGACACAGTAGAGAATACTGTCCCAACCAGACACCGTATCGAATTCAGTCCCAAACAAACACCGTGGAGAATACAGTCCCAACCAGACACCGTGGAGAATACAGTCCCAACCAGACACCATGGAGAATACTGTCCCAACCAGACACCGTGGAGAATACTGTCCCAACCAGACACCGTGGAGAATACTGTCCCAACCTGACACCGTAGAGAATACTGTCCCAACCAGACACCGTGGAGAATACTGTCCCAACCAGACACCGTAGAGAATTCAGTCCCAACCAAACACCATGGAAAATACAGTCCCAACCAGACACCGTAGAGAATACTGTCCCAACCAGACACCGTAGAGAATACTGTCCCAACCAGACGCCATAGAGAGAGAAGCAGACTTGATCTGAAAGAACAGAAGTCGGTCTAAAAGGCAGGGCTCAGACACAGAATGAGGACACAGACAGAGCCAGACATACAGAGCCTCAGACTATGTGCTTTGCCTTTCAACAGTCTCAAGGGTAATGCCACAAACAGGCACAATAAGTCCTTCTCACAGACCCAATAGACTGTGAATATCACTGCTGTGAACGGCCTCATGTACTGTGTTACTGGTGGATAACAAACCTGGGTTCAAGTAGTATTGTTTTTTTTCAAACACTTTTAGCAATTGATTGAGCCTGCCTGGAGAACTTTTGCGAGCAGGTATTCTATTGGTTCTATTGTACAAGGCAAGCTCAACCAAGCCCAGCTAAAGTATTTGAAATGGTATCAAACAGTATTTGAACCGATGTCTGGAGGATTATGCTACTTCTGCTGCTGTGGAATTAGCCAGGGCACAGGAGGTTGACTTTGTCTCTCTTTAACAGCCCACTCTCATTTTCACTTCCCAATAGAGGACACAGAAAGAGGGCCAAGCTAAGCCTGTGTGTATGTGTGTCCAGTGAATAAAGAGCATCTGAGGTCAGGTTCGTTCTGAGGCGTTGGGTTCTTTTTATGGAACCGTCCCCGGTTCAATTTACGATCTATTGAGTCCCATTAAGTACAGTACCATAGGTTAGCTTCTGTTCCAAGACTTTCACTGCACAGAGGGAACAGTATAGGTCATTCACAACTTTGGTTAGCCATATTTCTACAGTGCTGGTGATTAGCAGAGATTTAGCCAGTCTGTAAGGTGTCTCAGAGGGGGTGGAGATGTGGGGACGGGGGGTCTTGGATGGCTGGGGGCGGCAGGGGCTCCTGGCGGTTAGGAGCATTGGGCCGGTGGCTGAGAGGTCCCCGGTTTGGGTCCCTGAGTCGGCTGGGTGGGGTTCTGTCGATGTGCCCTTGAGCGCGGTGCCTGATCCTGGTTTCTCCTGTGGGTCGCTCTGGATGGGAGCGTCTGCTAGATGACTGAATGTAAGGTACATGTTGAGTGGCTTCACCGCAGGGGATTGTATGTTTTAAAATTCAATAGAAAATTACAAATTAAGTCAATGACATGGCATTTAATATACACTGAGCATACAAAATATTAGGAACAATTTCCTAATATTGAGTTGCACCCCTTTTGCTCTCAGAACAGCCTCTATTCGTACGGGATGGACTTTAAAAAGTGTCAAAAGCGTTCCACAGTGATGTTGGTCCATGTTGACTCCAATGCTTCCCACAGTTGTGTCAAGTTGTCTGGATGTCCTTTGGGTGGTGCAACATTCTTGATACACATGGGAAACTGTTGAGCATGAAAAAACCAGCAGCGTTGCAGTTCTTGACACACTCAAACCGGTACACCTGGCACCAGCTACCATACCCCGTTCAAAGGCACTTCAATCTTTTGTCTTGCCCATTCACCCTCTGAATGGCACACATACACAATCCATGTCTCAATTGTCTCAAGGCTTAAAAATATATATTTTTAACCTGTCTCCTTCCCTTCATTTACACTGATTGAAGTGACACCAATAAGGGATCATAGCTTTCACCTGGATTCACCTGGTCAGTCTGTCATGGAAAGAGCGGGTGTTCCTAATGTTTTGTACACTCAGTGTAGTTCAACATCTATGAAAGCTACACAGTGGTAGGAACAGGAAAGGAAGACTCAAACAGAGGACTAACTGAAGAAAACTCTGACAAGCTGAAATGCTCGCATGGAACACATGCAAACAGCATTTACATCAGAATCACTATTCGTTGTTCTCTCTGTGTGGAAGTTGAAACTGAAACATATTCGTGCCAGCTGCACACCACCCTGCATCCCACTGCTGGCTTGTTCCTGAAGCTAAGCGGGGTTGGTCCTGGATGGGAGACCAGATGCTGCTGGAAGTGCTGTTGGAGGGCCAGTAGGGGGTGCTCTTTCCTCTGGTCTTAGAGTCAAATGACAATCCCCCAGGGCAGTGAAGGGGATATTGATCTGCATAGGGTGCTGTCTTTCAGATGGGATGTTAAATGGGTGTCCTGACTTGCTGTTGTCACTAAAAATCCCATGACACTCATTATAGGGGTGTAAACCCCAATATCATTGCTACATTCTCAAGCTGGCCCCATTTCAATCTTGGCCACCTAATCACCCCCCTCATTCCAAATTGGCACATATCATGCCTCTCCAGCTGATGTGCTGTGAATGTTCTGGCACAGAATGGTTGCTATGAATCACCTGAGTGGGGTGCTACACATTGGTGATGAGATGAGTTTCCCCCTTACAGTGCTTTGAACATCTGGAAAGGTGCTGAATGAATGATCTTGACAGTGTGTGTATAAGCAGAGTACAGGGGAATGCCTTTCTCCCTTCCTGTCAGTGTAGTATGTTAATCATGGCTACTGAAGTGATCACAGGTGTTTCCCAGAACAAGCAGGGCAGAATGCCACGGAGGAGGGCTGGAATGAGAGAAAATCAAATATTAGCTAATCAACAAACTTGAAACAAGTGTCGCTATGAAAAATCTCATTAGCCCTGGTGGGAAACTCCATTGCTCTCTTTCCGTTCCTCATTCTCTCCAGCTGCCTTTTGTTCACTCCATCTTTCATTCCGATGCACACTCTAATTCTCTCTCCATTAACCTTTCTGTACCACATCTTTCTCTATCCACCCTTCCATCTCTTTCCTTCGCCGTCTCTCTCTCCTTCTCTCCTCAGCAGTTTGACTTCAAAGCCGACTCTCCCTCGGAATGGGAGCAGGCTAGCAGGTAGGATAAAGCTACACAATATGCTGAGTGTACCACGTGTCCCAGATCTCCCTTTGATGTGTTAATCACTGTCAGAGCAGCGCTGTAACGGGATGGGGACGAATGGATTGTGTTGCCCTCTGTAGGGAATAGGGTGCCCTCTCTAGGGAATAGGTTGCCATTTGGAACCCGTGGAAACGTAATTAAGATTTGGGTTGTGGTAGGTAGTGACTGTAGGATGAGAGCACAGCGTGGTGCCAGCAGCAACGACTCTGGCATGGCGTCTGGCCACTCAATCATTTGTAAACATTTATGTTAGCAAGTAGCAGCTTCGCGGGTTCCTGTGTAGCGTTACAAGCGTATGTGATCAAAGAAAATGTTTTAAATTCTGTATTTTGGGCTGCCACCATCAAACACATGTGCAAGTCAGTGAAATGTTCCTTGAATACTCACAGACTGGCCCGTCTACTGAATGGGAAGACTCTGGAGTTCATAGTTTATTAACACTGGTGCCACTAGTAATCCCCTTCTGACTTTCAATGACCCTTTAAGACTCATTACAGCACAGCAGGTAGTCAGTGAGGCAGACAGACAGAGAGAGAGGGAGATATAGAGGGGGGGGGGTCGATAGGGAGACACCCAGAGGAAGACCGAAGGGCAGAGATACTAAGAGAGGGCTTTGTCTGGAGGATAGCCAATTCATGTAGAGAGAGAGACTGTATATATCTAACAGTCCATGACTGACTGGGGATGAAAAATATATAGAGGACAAACTATAAAGCCAGTAGGGATAAAGCTGAGAGGGTGAGAGAGAGAGAGAGAGAGAGAGAGAGAGAGGGTGAGAGAGAGAGGGTGAGAGAGAGAGAGAGAGAGAAAGAGAGAGGAAAGAGAGAGAGAGAGAGAAAGAGAGAGAGAGAGAGAGACCATTTCCAGGGTAGTCCTTGGAAACCCAGAGGGAGAGGTAGAGAGGCTGTCCTCTCTCTCAGAGTGTAGCCCAGGCTGAGAGAGCCTCTCTGGGGGACTGCAGGGGATAAGAGGCCCCAGAGGAAGAGAAGAGCTCTCTATCACGTCAGCACTCCAATCACAGCCTAATCCCTGCTTAGTACACCCACTGCTATAGCAAGGAGGGATGGAGGAATAGGGAGAAAGATAGAGAAATGGGGAAAAACAAGATAGAGGGAGGTAGAAGGAAGGAGCGAGCGAGCGAGAAAAAGGGAGCGATGGAGAAAAAAAACGAGGGAGGAATTGAGAGAGGGCGGGGAAAGAGAGAGAGAGAGAGAGAGAGAGAGAGAGAGAGAGAGAGAGAGAGAGAGAGAGAGAGAGAGAGAGAGAGAGAGAGAGAGAGAGAGAGAGAGAGAGAGAGAGAGGAGGAAGGGAGGAGAGAGAGGAGGAGAAAAAAAAACGAGGGAGGAATTGAGAGAGGGCGGGGAAAGAGAGAGAGAGAGAGAGAGAGAGAGAGAGAGAGAGAGAGAGAGAGAGAGAGAGAGAGAGAGAGAGAGAGAGAGAGAGAGAGAGAGAGAGAGAGAGAGAGAGAGAGAGAGAGAGAGAGAGTGGTTTTGTAACAGATTCTCACACTTACGTCATTGGTTTGGTGGTCTAACATTTGAGAGCTTCTCAGAACTCTCTGCCAAAATATCTAATGTGCTGCTGATGTTATCTATCCTTTAATCCTCCTCACTATCCAGGTCAGCTGACATACAGCTAAGTGATGAATGTAATAAGCGAGTGAAATATTTAACACACATTTTATTATGAAATTAGCATGTTTTAGTATGAATGTCACGATTAAATGGTTGGTGGAAATATAATCGCCTATTCTAAGCACTGTTAAAAGAGTTGATGAACATTGTTTCCAGAGAAAAGTGATATATTCTTTGGTATCTGGAAGTGTGACCTGTCAGATTCAATGAAACTCAAGTTCTATGACTGAGTGGAATGTCTTTTGAATTGCACTGAATTAAATTCTACTTCCTGTCACTTAAACTCAAATTCAAATTCTGCATCCTGTGGGATGTTGCCCATTCAATTTGAATTTAAACTCATGAGTTGAAAGGGAGTCAATTCCAGAATTCTGAATTGAGCCCAACCCTGCTGCCAAGAAAAGGAGTCAGTTCTGCTGTTTGTCCCACATACACAAAATGTGACCGAAAATACCTCACCACCGGCACCACCAGAAATACACATAAAACCTGAGTGTTCCTGTTAAAAACGACTATAGCTTGGAAGTCAGACAGGACCAGTGTTCCACTGCACCAAGGAGGGATTACGGAGAAAAATACAAAATGCTACAATCTTCCAGGGATTACAAGCATGCACAGCATAGGGTGGGTTACAATCACAAACCTCATGTCAACTGAGTTTTTAATGCCTCTAAAATCTTACCATCTGGATGGGAGAAGGGGATGTGGGGCAGAAGACGGGGGATGTGGGGTCAGATGAGTTAGAGAAGGTGAGATAGTGCTCATGCTGACTATTGACCTGAAATGATTTGCTGTGAAACCACTGGACAGCAGCACACTACAAAGCATAATCTGATGAGTGGTGTGTGTGTGTGTGTGTGTGTGTGTGTGTGTGTGTGTGTGTGTGTGTGTGTGTGTGTGTGTGTGTGTGTGTGTGTGTGGGGGGGGGGGGGGGGGGGGGGGGAGGGGAGGGGGGGGGGGGGATGAGATAGATAGATAGATAGATAGATAGATGGAGCAGATGGTCTAGGGTAGATCAGTGAAAGAGGATTTATGCCAGGTCAAACTATCATCACACTCATAACACCAGTCCCCAGTCAGTGGAAAGCACAGCACACCCACACCAGGAAGTACACTCCAACACCACTACAACAGCCTTGAGATGGCCCTGTGTGTAGGAAAAGAAGCTGTGCCACTCTAGCAATAGTTTCCCATCTGTGACTGTGTGGATTCATACACTCCAAAAGGCATTTCTCTATTTCAGGACCACGGAGAGTTCCAATCAAAGGCGCCACCAATGCATCAGTGCCATGGACAGTTCCACTTTGAAAGCCACCAGCTGCTACGTGATTCAGAACCATGGACAGTACCCGTCTGAGAACCAACAGTGTGTGCAGTATTTCAGCTCCATGGACAGCAGTGTCGGAGAGTAAAAGGGAGCAGAGCAACAGGGTGCGCAGACTTTTGTCTTAGCCCCAATAACACACCAGATTGAAATTTCTAACAGCTCGATTAATTGAGTTGGGCGTTTTAATGCTTGGCCTTACGATAACGTTACGCACACCAACATTTAGTAACATCAACAATCATCAAATAGCTGCAAACAAACCTCCTCTTTAGCCTTGTGATAAAGCAAATAAAATGTCCGGCCTGCCAGAGAGTACACCATCCAGCCAGAGAGAGGCACAGAAGGAGGTGAGACCTGTGTGTCTGATCCTCACTGTAAAGTCGACAGCATCTCGCTGAGGTTTCTGCCAACAGGGAAGTCATCTCTGGCTCTCTGATAACGAGACTAAATGAATGCTCACACATACTCACACACAGGGACAGGCACAGACACAGAGAAACAAACACACACACACACACACACACACACACACACACACACACACACACACACACACACACACACACACACACACACACACACACACACACACACACACACACACACACACACACACACACACACACACACACACACACACACACACACACACACACACACTCCAACACCAGCAGGACAGGATGGATGGGACGGCCCCTGGCTGTGACGCAGCAGTCAGAATACCTGACATCCATTAGGCCCATCTGTGGTGGTCTTGGTCTGGGATGGAGGCCCTTCTAGCCTGCTGAAATGGATACTGCAGAATACGGCCCATCTGTTCCCAACTGGTGTGCCTTCAGGAACTCTCAGGTGTGCCGCGAAAACTTTTCCTAATCCTGATCATTTTTTGGAACACTCACTTCTAAACGTGACCTGTTGAACGCACAGGGAATCTTGACTTGGGAGCACCAGTGACACTCGGATAATACATTAAATGGCACATGGTTACATCTGTATGATTGTTTCAAGTCCAGTGAACTCAGGCTGTTGTCACAATTGTATTATATGAGGGGCGATCACCACAAGCAAAGTACACACAAACTAACCATCATGAGTAACGATGACAATAGTTCCTGTAAAGCCTATTTCATCTGTAATGAACGTTGTCACGTAAAATAGATGATTTGCAGTATGGATCAGAAGATTCAAATTGAATATCCCATTAAGGTGTGCCACGGTTGAAAAAATGTTGGGAACCACTGCTCTACTGTACACACACACACACACACACACACACACACACACACACACACACACACACACACACACACACACACCACACACACACACACACACACACACACACACACACACACACACACACACAGAGAGAGACTGAAACAAACAGACAGGCCCACACACAAACACACACATGGATGCGCACATACTCACAGGCTCCGTGGGAAGCACGTAAAAGACCAAAGAGAGAGGGAGGAGAGAGGGAGGAGAGAGGCGAGGGAGAAGGAAAACAGTTTGCCCGAGGCAAAGATGTTCGGGCCCTCTCGAGAGATCTGGCACTCCAAACTTGCTGGCACAGTTTGCCATGCTCCTTGGATGGCAACACTTCAGATGCTATTCAAACACTCCAATCTGCCAAGAATCCCAACAGATAGGAAACCAGCTGAAGGGTGATGGTTTAAAGTGGGAGACGTTAGAGACAGAGTCAGAGAGCTCTGAGGAATGAAGCAGGACCCCGTGTCTCTCAACTGTTCCCCTGCTGCTACACTGATCGTCAGAAATGATGATTATGCACTGTCCTCTACGGCCAGACATACAACCAGACACACACACACACACACACACACACACACACACACACACACACACACACACACACACACACACACACACACACACACACACACACACACACACACACACACACACACACACACACACACACACACACACACACACACACACACACACACACACACGACAAGACAGAGGGATATTCACAAGTCACCATCAAAGATCTCTTTCATTCATTGATCTCATTGATCCCTCAAACTCAACTCTGGACCTAGAAGCCAGTTCAAATGCATGTTTTCACTGTTCCCTTCTAATCAGGGACTGATTTAGACCTGGGACACCTGGTGCAGTCAATTCATTATCAGGTAGAACAGAAAACCTAGCAGACTCCGGATCTCGTTGGGTAAGAGTTGAATACCCCTGTCATACATGCTTCATGTTTCCCATTATTCTCAGAAAAGATCATGAGGCAGAAGGCTATTTGTGTAAGAGGGGGAGGGAGGATGATGGAACGGCCTTTAAACGCTTCCTGTCTGTATCATCACCAGAACAAGGGCATTGTGGTTTTAGAAGCTTTTGTTGACTTCCTGATCTTTTACTGTTGTTGTTGTTGTTGTGTGGGTGTGTGTCTGCCGGTGCCGTGAGTGTGTCTGTTTTTAGTTTTGCTCTGGTGATAAAAAGCCAGTCTGGTGTGAATCACGGGGCTTGGCTTCGCGAGGGAAACATTTCCCAACAAACATCTCACAGTCCTTCTCTCTATCCGATCTGATCAAGTGTAAGAGTAACTCAGCTATTTCTGCTCTGGAAGGGTGAGGCGGCGGAGGCTCGCTCGATGTTTAGCTGTTGGCAAAGTGTTGGGAAAGATCAGAAAGATAAATGTGTTTGTTCTCCCCGTTGGCACTCAGCCCCAAAACCTTTAACTCCATTGAAACCAGGCTTCGCACAGCAAAGGAAGCTGAAATGGACTACTTTCATCAATCTGCTTGCTCTGCCCTCATAGTTTCACGTTGAAGTGTTTCACCATGTTCTTTTCAGGTCAACCAGGGCTACACGCAGAGCACAGTTTGACATAAACAGCTGCATTCATGAGTTTTACTGACACATGTCTGCCCAGCAATAAGCTGATGCAGAATGTATTCATAAGAATGCTCTGAGTACACAAGTTGTTTTCTCAGTGGGTAATGAATATCCAGCTAGTCAGTGACAACTGTGTGGAGTTCGTGACAGCAACTATGTGAGCTTATTACAGTATTATAGACACCACGTCCTGGGATTTCCTGTGATCTTCTATGTAGAAGAACCCCTTACCTTCTAACGACTGTTTTGTACGTTGTGAGCGTCATAGAGCAGGTTACATGTTCGTGAGAGTCTCAGCTTTTCATAGATGGTCATAATAGTTTGTCGCCCAAACTGTTCGGATTTTACAAATGTTTTTGTGAGAAGAACCGTTTTCGGAATCCGCCCTTGTCTCACACAACAACAACAAAAAAACGCTTTAGCTCAGCCGTCGTAAATCACACAGACTAATGCCACAACCCAGCAGGCTGTATCTCACACACGTGGTTTGAAGTCCTCCAAAACACGCCGGCATTACCGTGGGACTCAAGAGGTTTTAATATGGAGTGTCCTTAATTATACCTCTCCCGCCCCTGCATTCATGTGTTCAAAGTAAACCACTGTTGTGTTGGCTGAAGCAAAGGTAGAGATCATAGAAGCCATTCATAATCAGGATGACAACGTCATCCGGCCTGGAACAGGGAGGGGGAGAACAAGGAAGACCGAGGCTGAGGAGGCTGATGGGGGAATGGGGCCCAGCTCCAGCTCGGAGAGGGGGTGAATGGGGAGGACAATGGCTGAAGAAGCAGAGAGAGATCTGGGGCACTGGGATGCCGGGTGTTCCCATAGCATCTGGGTGAACCTCCATGAGCAGCTGGGCCGTCGTGGAGGGACCGGGAGCTGGAGCTTAGACCTAAGGCTGTCCGAGATGACTTGGGCCACATAGGCCAGTGTAGAAAAGCAGCAGCTCATCCCTCAGGTCAAAGCAATCTAGTCTGAAAGTATATTTGGTGAGTGCAGAGGGTTTCCTGGATGTACAAACAGCTCAGAACTGCTCAAACAGGACGGCAATATTTTTTGTCCACAGCGGTTATGCACACACTCACGTAAACACACACTAACACACAAACAAAAATACACACACACGCACTTCTAATCTGTTCATTTATTTCCCAGGAGGCGTTGCACAGATGCCCAGCGGCCAGCCTGTGTTGGTGATTGGTCCTCCGCTGAACGGGCTAGATATGGTAAATACCCATGCTGCACTGGGCTCGCTCTATCTCTCGCTCTTTCCTTCTCCACCCCCGTCTCTCCCTCTCTAACACTCTCTCTCCCTCCGCTTTCTCTCTCTTTCTCTATCCATCCTCTCTCTCTCCATCTCTCCCCTCTCTATCTCTCCATGTATCTCTATTCCTCTCTCTCTCTCTATCTGAAGGTTACTCGAGCTCACTACAGAGGAAAGATTATTCACATCCCAGTGTGTGTCTCAGCTAGAGATCTGAACATGATCAAAATACTAACACAACAGTACACAATGGTAAACAAAGCTTCTGCATGACAATATCACACACTACGGTACCTGAACACAACACAATGTACATTCACTCTCATTCACTAACTGTTCATTAATTATAGAGACCAGGTGATCTATTAAATATCATTGTATGCATCATTGTAAGACCTTGAAACAGGTCAACATTCACAAAGCCACGGGGCCAGACGGATTACCAGGACGTGTACTCAAAGCATGCACGGACCAACTGGCAAGTGTCTTCACTGACCTTTTCAACCTCTCCTTGACCGAGTCTGTAATACCAACATGTTTCAAGCAGACCACCATAGTCCCTGTGCCCAAGAAAGCAAAGATAACCTGCCTAAACGATTACCGCCCCGTAGCACTCACATCGGTAGCCATGAAGTGCTTTGAAAGGCTGGTCATGGCTCACATCAACACCATTATCCCAGAAACCCAAGACCCACTCCAATTTGCATACCGCCCCAACAGATTCACAGATGACGCAATCTCAATCGCACTCCACACTGCCCTTCCTCACCTGGACAAAAGGAACACCTATGTGAGAATACTGTTCATTGACTACAGCTCAGCATTCAACACCATAGTGCTCACGAAGCTCATCACTAAGCTAATGACCCTTGGACTAAACACCTCCCTCTGCAACTGGATCCTGAACTTCCTGACGTGCCGCCCCCAGGTGGTGAAGGTAGGCAACAACATGTCTGCCATGCTGATCCTCATCACTGGGGCCCCTCAGGGGTGTGTACTTAGTCCCCTCATGTACTCCCTGTTCCCCAGGACTGCGTGGCCAAACACGACTCCAACACCATCATTAAGTTTGCTGACAACACAACTGTGGTAGGCCTGATCACCGACAATGATGAGACAGCCTATAGGGAGGAGGTCAGAGACCTGGCAGTGTGGTGCCAGGACAACAACTTCTCCCTCAATGTGAGCAAGACAAAGGAGCTGATCGTGGACAACAGGAAAAGGAGGGCTGAAAAGGCCCCCATTAACATTGACGGGGCTGTAGTGGAGCGGGTCGAGAGTTTCAAGTTTCTTGGTGTCCACATCACCAATGAACTATCATGGTCCAATCACACCAAGACAGTCGTGAAGAGGGTATGACAGCACCTTTTCCCCCTCAGGAGACTGAAAAGATTTGACTTGGGTCCCCAGATCCTGCACCATAGAGAGCATCCTGACAGGTTGTATCACCGCCTGGTATGGCAACTGCTCGGCGCTACAGAGGGTAGTGCGTACGGCCCAGTACATCACTGGGGTCAAGCGTCCTGCCATCCAGGACCTATATACTAGGCGGTGTCAGAGGAAAGCCCCAAAAATTGTCAGAGACTCCAGTCACCCAAGTCATAGAGTGTTTTCTCTGCTACCACAGCGCCAAGTCTAGGACCAAAAGGCTCCTTAACAGCTTCTACCCCCAAGCCATAAGACTGCTGAACAACTAATCAAATGGCCACCGGACTATTTACATTGACCTCCTCCATATCTGTTTTGTACACTGCTGCTACTCTCTGTTTATTATCTATGCATAGTCACTTCACCCCTACCTACATGTACAAATTACCTCGACTAACCTGTATCCCTGCATATTGACTCGGTACAGCCCCCCTGTATATAGCCTTGTTATTGTTATTTTATTGTGTTCATTTTTATTATTCTTTACTTTAGTTTATTTGGTAAATATTTTCTGAACTCTTTCTTGAACTGCCCTGTTGGTTAAGGGCTTGTAAGTAAGCGTTTCACAGTAAGGTCTGCCCTTGTTGTATTCGGCGCATGTGACAAATAAAGTTTGATTTGATTTGAATGAATACAACATTGATGGTATGAAAAGATATGAACCCTATTGAGTTTCCTAGCGTCTTTGAGATCATCTCTGTAATAGAAAGTGCCATATAAATTAGATCTACTATCTCTATATTTATTAGTATTATCTTGTTGAGAAAGCTGGATAGTAAAATGGCTGAGTATAGTATATGAATATAGGGTAATGTGATGTAATTTCACCCTGGTCATCATTATGCAGTAACTGATGGGGAAATTGTGATCATTTGACTGGGTTATTATACTAGGTGAGCATAATAACTTCACCTCTAGGGTCAAACAATCCACTGATGCATTTTCTCATTAGTGATTTCCATCTCATTCATTACCCAACTAGACCGAGCACAGCCTGTTTTTAACACACACAGACACACACACACACACAGACACACCATACACCCTCATTTCACAAACACCTGCACACATGGTCACAAGCACACACACAAACACACGCACCTTCCAATCCACCATCATCACAACCATCGCCATCCAGTTAAACGGGATCTATAAATATCAAAGGTGATGGATAGGCCATCACAGGGGGAAAATAATGGTCTTCAAAAACATTAATGGCTTTCTGATGGCGATACGTCCGTTTGTTCATTTCCCGGTCTTTAACCGTGTGGCAGTGTTAGAGATGGAGAATAGGACTCTGTCCCAAATGGTATCCTATTCCCTATATAGTGCACTACTTTTTACCAGGCTCCTATGTGCTCTGATCAGAAATAGTGCACTATATAGAGAATAGGTCGCCATTTAGGGCGCAACCCTGGAAAATCAGCAGGGCCAATGTGACATGAATGAGTGTATCCATAAAGCCCTGTCAGATTAGCTAGGCCACCGTCTCTATCTAAATGTATGGGCTGGGATTGGACGATACACTCTGCATGCAGATCAGATCAGAGGAGAGCTGGAGGAGGAGAGGAGAGGGGGTGAGCTGGCGAAGAGAATAGAGGAGAGGAGGAGGAGAGGTAGAAGAGAGGAGGAGAGGAAAGGAGAGGCTAGAGGACAGGAGGAGAGGATTGGAGGAGGAGGAAGAGGAGAGGAGGTGAGCTGGCGAAGAGGATAGAGGAGAGGAGCAGGAGAGGATAGGCCTGCCTATAAAGCGTATACAGGTAGGTCATTTAGATTTCAGATATCCTGAATCAGTCCAACCAGTTGCCAGAGGATGAATGAACCTAAGAGTGTTTGTTCTATCTCTGTTCCACCCTGAGGGTTCTAACGTTCTACCTTCTAGCCATTATCATGTCTTTGAGCGCTCCTTGTGCGAAAGCACTGCTCGCAATTCTCTCAATCTCTCTCTCTCTGTTTTTCTCTATGCCCTCTGCACAACAAAGACTATGAGAGAATCACACAGGCTCTTTCTCCATCTCATCATCACTCGCTCTCTCAACCTCCACACCTTTTATTCTCATCCTCCCTTCCTCTCCCTCTCACAGGTGTTCCTTCAAGGACAACCTGTACAAATGCTTAGAGAGCTGAACCTCACAGAGACTCAGCAATAAGAAAGAGGGAGAATTAGAGAGAGAGAGGAATATAGAGTAAGAAAAGAGTGGGAGAGAGAATGAGAGAGAGCGAGGGGAGAAAGAGACATATAGAGAGAGAGAAAGAGAGAGAGAAAGAAAGAGCGAGGGGAGAAAGAGACATATATAGAGAGAGAAAGAGAGAAAGAAAGAGCGAGGGTAGAGAGAGAGAGACAGAGAGAGAAAGAGAGAGACAGAGAGAAAGCAAGGGAGAGGCAGAGGAGGTAAGAAACGAGAGGGAGAGGAGGGAGACGTCTGGTAGAGAAGGAGAGAACTCTGAAGATACACAACTTGCTTGTTTTTGTACTTGAAAGTCTGTGTAAACATGAATATTTTAAATCATTAGAATTTAATTTTGCCTCCTGGTGAAGTTATGTTTGTATGAAAGTAAATATCTGTTGAATATATCTTTTAGAGCAAGGGTTGTGATCAATAAACCAAAAACAAGAAATGCATACGTTTTTAGATTTCTCTCATCTTTCTGATGTACTGTATACTGTGTTTTTATTGTTTAAAATGTACATTTGTGCCTGAACTGGTGTTCTGAGGAAAACTTTGGCAATGGACCTCAGTTCTAAATTCACTGCCAGGTTACAACAAGGCTGGTTTTATGTGTTCTGGTTTTCAGAGAGAAAAAACGGCATTCGGCTCCGACGTAATCATATTTACTCTCAGCCTCAACATTCACTATACTAATGTATCTTTAAAATACAATTCCACCAAAAGCAATTGGTGATGAATATTCTGTCAGACAGGGAAACAGCTTAAGATTGACAAGATAAGTCAACACACATTGAGAGAGAGAGAGAGAGAGAGCGGTAGAGAAATAGAGAGAGAGAGGGCAAGAGGAAGAGAAAGCTTCAAAGAGAGGAGATGGAAAGAAGGAGGGAGAGAAGGATAGATGGAGAGAGGGAAATAAAGGGAGAGGGGGAAAGGGAGAGTGGGAGAGGACGATATAGGGAAAGAGAAAGAAAGAAAGAAATGAAAAGGGGGAGAGAGAGGGAGAAGCTGAGAGATGGAAGAGAGAGAGTGGGGGGGGAGCACCAAGAGAGAGCGGATCCAGGCCGGAAAAGTAAAGATGAATGACGGGCCCTAAATGAAATGCCACTCTGTGTAATGGGAAAAAGGGCCATTCGGAAAGCAGGTCACTTGAGTTGCAGGGGATGTTCTTGAGTGGCTTTGCCCTCAGGCTCAGCACAGTGCAGGCAGACAGGCGCTCTCTCTCTCTCTCTCTCTCTCTTTCTCTCTCTCTCTTTCTCTCTTGCTCTCTCTCTCTCACAGTCAATAATATTAGCTTTAAACACACACACACACACACACACACACACACACACACACACACACACACACACACACACACACACACACACACACACACACACACACACACACACACACACACACACACACACAAGGGTGCAAGCACATACACACTCATGTGCACGTGATCGCACAGCCACATGCAACACCAACACACACACACATGCTACCCACAGAAACTGATGGTGAGGTCAGGCAACGCATGCCACCACATAGTGCTTTTGTAAGGATGTTTATCTCTATGCAGGGAAAATAATGCATTAATGGTGATGTGGGAAATGAAAGACCGGCAGACACACTATATATTCACATGTTATTATGCTCCTGACATGCTAACTTGTGAGCACTAGCTATTATAAAGCTTGTCTCTCCCACTTTCTCAATTCAATTCAATTCAATTTGCTTTATTGGCATGACGTAACAATGTACATATTGCCAAAGCTTACTTTAGATATTTACAATATGAAAATAATAAGAATCAAAATTGTCAACGGGACAACAGTAACAACAATATCCAAGGGTCAAAATAACCATACATTGAACAATGACAATAAGCATACAGTAGACAGGTGCAGGTTGGTTGGTCTGTCAGACACTGTCCCTCATTTTATGGCAGGCAGCGATGTAGTGCACTGCCAACCCACAGCTCTCTGCGTCCTCCCCCAACAGGCTATCCTCATCAGAGAGGTCTTTGAAACCTTGAGTAAGGGCAAATGACACTCTCTAATTGTTTTATATTTTTTACATTTTGTCAGGAAATGCAGCTCTGTCTCAGGTTCTGCTGTGGTGCAGTGGTTGCACAGCCTTTCCTCTACAGGGAGCCAGGTTTTCCTGTGTCTACCCTTCTCAATGGCAAGGCTGTGCTCACTGAGCCTGTACTTTGTCAAGGTTTTTCTAAGGTTTTGATCAGTAACCATGGTCAAAAATTTTGCCATGGTGTAATGTTGATTTTTGCTTTGTGCTTATGCTTGTGTTTCTCAATTAGCAATGTCGTTTTGTTTTGATTGTGTTGTAATTTGTTTTATTCTGATTGATTGGATGTTCTGGTCCTGAGGCTTCAGTGTGTTAGTAGAACATGTTTGTGAACCAGCTGGATGAGGGGACTCTTTTCTTTGCTCAGGTCTTGGCATTGCAGGGCTTGGTAATGATATGAGAGGGGGTCACTGTATTTTAGATGTTTCCAAAACTTAAATGCTCTTTTTGATTTTTTTTTGTGGATATTGGCCTAATTCTGCCCTGCATGCATTGCTTGTAGTTTTCATCTGAACATGTAGGAGAATCTTACAGAACTCCGCACGCAGGGTTTCAATGGGGTGTTTGTCCCATTTGGTGAAATCTTGTTTTGCAAGTGGACCCCACACCTCGCTGCCATAAAGTGCAATTGGTTCAATGACACATTAAATTAGTTTTAGCCAAATTTTAATAGTTATTCAATTTGAATTAGTTTTTTAATGGCGTAAAATGCCCTGCGTGCTTTTTCTCTCAGTTCATTCACTGCCTCATTAAGGTGTCCAGTTGAGCTTATTTTAAAACCTAAGTAATTGTAGTGTGTGCAGTACTCTATATATTTTGTATCAATTGAGAACTTTGGTCTAATTCCCTGAGATCTGGATCTTCCCTGGAAAATCATTATTTTAGTATTTTTGGGGTTTACTGCTCTAGCAGGTCCAGGCTCTGCTCTAGGCCATGTGCTGTGGGTGACAGCAGGCATAGGTCATCTGCGAAGAGTAAGCATTTAACCTCTGAATTGTGGAGACTAACACCAGAGGCTGAGGATTTATCTAGAATAGTGACCAATTCGTTGATGTAAATATTGAAGAGTGCAGGGCTCAGATTGCAACCCTGGCGAAGGCCTCGCCCCTGGTTAAAGAATTATGTTATTTTCTTGCCAATTTTAATGCTGCGTGTATTGCCAGTATACATTGATTTAATTATGTCATATGTTTAACCCCCTACACCACTTTCAATAAACTTGTAGAACAGTCCTATATGCCAAATAGAATCAAATGCTTTTTGGAAGTCGATAAAGCAAGTGTATATTTTGGTATTATTTTGGTGGACATGTTTATCTATCAGGGTGTGTAGGGTGTAAATATGATCAGTCGTGCGATGTTTTGGTATAAATCCAATTTGGCTTTTACTCAAGACATTGTGCTTATGAAGGAAGTTTAGAACTCTTACATTTATAATACTACAGAAAACCTTCCCCAGGTTACTGTTCACACAAATGCCTCCTTTTCTCCTTTCTTAAAGATTGGTGTTATGAGTCCTTGATTCCAGATGTCAGGGAAATAACCTACACTCAGGATCAAATTAAACAGTTTTAATATAGCCAATTAAAATTTTGCACTAGTGAGTTTGAGCATCTCATTTAGGATGCCATCAGGTCCGCATGCTTTTTTAAATTTGAGGGTCTGAAGTTTCTTATAGAGCTCCTGGTCAGTAATTGGGGAGTCCAATGGATTTTGATTGTCCTTTACAGCTTTTTGTAATCCATTCAACTTCTCATGAATTTAGCGTTGTTCTGCATTTGTGTCAATTTGAACGGTGTTGTTTCTCTCTCTATCTCTCTCTGTGTCTCTCTCTCTGTGTCTCTCTCTCTCTGTCTCTCTCTCTCTCTCTCTCTCTCTCTGTGTGTGTCTCTCTCTCTTTCTGTCTCTCTCTCTCTCTCTCTCTCTCTCTCTGTGTCTCTCTCCATGTGTCTCTCTCTCTCTGTATCTCTCTCTCTGTCTCTCTGTCTCTCTCTGTGTGTGTCTCTCTCTGTGTCTCTCTCTCTCTCTTTCTGTGTCTCTCTCTCTCTCTGTGTCTCTCTGTGTCTCTCTCTGTGTGTCTCTCTCTTTGTGTCTCTCTCTCTTCTCTCAAATAAAAATTCAAAATTCTTTATTGGCATGATAAAATAAGCAATAAGCTTCAGTATGTAATCATCATTTAGTCCCACCAAGAACCAACACCATCATCCTGCATCCCCCTCTACCCTTCCCTCACTTCCTTTTTGTCTTTCTTTTCCCTCCTTTCCTCCACGAACACCTCTTTCTTCCTGTTCCCTTCCCCTTCTCTCCTCCCACGTACATTTCTCTTCCTCTCTATATCCCCTCTCTCTTTCTCTCTCCCTCCCTCCCTCCCCCTCTCTCTCCCACCCCCACCCTTCTTCTCCCCCACTACCCTCTGTATTTCCCTCTCTTCCCAACTTCTCTACCCAGCCGAAGTAAAGAGAAGGCAAAGAGCAGCACACTTAATTTAATGACATGCATTAATTCTCTCCTCTTTCTCTGTAATGAGCCAAATCAGTCCCGAGCCAGATGCAGCGTCTCGTGAGCGAGAGGAGCGTCTCGCGGTTGATGTCGCTAGCACAGCTTTCTACAGCTTCGACACCACCACCAGTTCTGCTTCATTTACCACAAAGTCATTCACGAGGCAAAGTGCTCTCCTAGACTCATTCACCTGGATGTTTCTTCTCTCCCCTGAACCGCTTTCAAGGAAGGAACGTCTGCAACTCAGTGATAACCCGCCCAGAGATAGAGCAGCCGTACTGGGATTTGGTTCTGTAATACCTGGTATACAAACTGTAATTATGGAACAGTATGACATAATGAGCTGTATTGCCGTGTTTGTGCTGCACAGTGTGTGGGTACTGTGTTAACAGAAGACCCTAATCTCCTGTATGGACAAACGGCAATGAAATAACACAATGCATATTCCTGAGCCTGTCTAGGCTGACACGACCTCTCCAGACATGTTCAACACATCTGCCCTTTTTGATCTGGCACACACATGCACGCACGGCACGGCACCACACATGCACACACACCCACACTGAGCTGTCCGTCACAGTAGTTAGATGGTCATGACTGGTGTGACAACACTAAGTGCCCCACAGGGCTGCAGAGTTTACTCATAATACCAGCAAGGCAAGGACACTACCTCTACTAGACTGGGAGCTCCATGGCTTTACTTAGAGTCATAAGAATGATGGGTTCTGACTTCTAAACGTGAAAATATGAAATATCCTTCTCCATGTCACTGGGGGAGAGAGGAGAACGGTGAACGTTTACATTCTGTCAGAACATGTTATTGTTAGACATCAGGTATCCTATGGAAAGGAAAAGAGCCACAGTCTGGTACAAGTCAACAGGACAGCCGTGAGTTGGGGAGGAGTGAGGGATTTGCGCCGAGGTCAGGTCAGATGAAGTGAGGAAGAACAGACGTCCCTAAAGTTCTGCCTAGCAACAGAGGCGGACTGGCTGTCCAGTTGTGTAAGGAGGAGACTCAGCATAGGAGGAAGGTTTAAATACCAGTAGTTGTGTGAACATGTCTTGGTCTGTGTGACTCAGTGACCCAGTGGGAGAATAAACTTGCTTTGAGCTTCACTGATCGCCCGTGAGTTTTTCCTCTTTATGTAGAACCTAACAAGAGATATCTGAGATTAACCCAACCTCTATCATCTCTCCTCCTTCTCCCTCCATCCCTTCCTTGTTTATCTTACTCTTTCACTCTCCCTTCCTCCTTCTCTCTACTGGCTTTAGGCTATCTATCGCTGAGGAGGAATTAACACAGGGTGGGGAGACCTGGAGCTATTGTGTAGCCTGGGTAAAGCCTGGTCCTAGTCCCCTGGCTGAGGAGTAGTGTAGCCTGGGTAAACAGCTTCTAGTCCCTGGCTGAGGAGTAGCGTTGCCTGGGTAAACAGCCTCTAGTCCCCTGGCTGAGGAGTAGCGTAGCCTGGGTAAACAGCCTCTAGTCCCTTGTCTGAGGAGTAGCGTAGCCTGGGTAAACAGCCTCTAGTCCCTGGCTGAGGAGTAGCGTAGCCTGGGTAAACAGCCTCTAGTCCCTTGTCTGAGGAGTAGCGTAGCCTGGGTAAACAGCCTCTAGTCCCTTGTCTGAGGAGTAGCGTAGCCTGGGTAAACAGCCTCTAGTCCCTTGTCTGAGGAGTAGCGTAGCCTGGGTAAACAGCCTCTAGTCCCTTGTCTGAGGAGTAGCGTAGCCTGGGTAAACAGCCTC
>NC_138305.1:51607500-51610000 GCF_965601325.2 Salmo salar | reverse complement strand
CAGGCACACATATAGAAACTCATACAGGCACAGAAGCACACACACATACTGACATTTTGTAGCTAGCTGAACTTTCACTGGCCCAGACAAGCCTACTGACACCAACACACACACAAATCAATATAGGGAAAACAATATATTTCTTTTTACTCCACAAAACTGAATGTATAACAGTTTCTGTAAGGAATGAAGACTGAGGACCCTCATATTGTTGACTAATACACAATCATTTATACAGGCTGTACCAGTGGACACCAGCTTCGAGTTTCATTTTTTTCCGGTCCAGTCAGACAGGGTAAGGGGTTAGTGACGGTGTCTGGTTCCTCTGGTTGTTCAGTGTCTTCTTACCTCAGTCACTCTGCCACTACATTGTAATTGTATGACACACACATACAGTGCATCTACGCACAATAACCCATAATGGCAAAGTGAAAACCGTTTTTTTTGTAAATGTATTAAAAATAAAAAACAGAAATATCTTATTTACGTAACTATTCAGACCTTTCGTTATGAGACTCGAAATTGAGCACAGGTGCATCCTGTTTCCATTGATCATCCTTGAGATGTTTCTACAACTTGATTGGAGCCACCTGAGGTAAAATCAATTGATTGGACATTGACTTGGAAAGGCACACACCTGTCTATAAAAGGTCCCACAGTGGACAGTGCATGTCAGACCAGGAACCAAGCCATGAGGTCGAAGGAATTGTCCGTAGAGGTCCAAGACAGGATTGTGTCGAGGCACAGATCTGGGAAAGGTATCAAAACATTTATTCAGCATTGACGGTTAACAAGAACACAGTGGCCTCCATCAAAGTTTGGTGGTGTTTGGAACCACCAAGACTCTTCCTAGAGCTGGCCGCTCGGCCAAACTGAGCAATCGGGGGAGAAGGGCCTTGGTCAGGGAGGTGACTAAGAACCCCATGGTCACTCTGACAGAGCTCGATCCTCTGAGGAGATAGATGTACCTTCTAGAAGGACAACCATCTCTGCAGCACTCCACCAATCAGGCCTTTATGGTAGAGTGGCCAGACGGAATCCACTCCTCAGTAAAATGGAACGTTACAGCCCGCCTAAAGACTCTCAGACCATGAGAAACAAGATTCTCTGATTCTCTGGTCTGATGAAACCAATATTGAACTCTTCGGCCTGAATGCCAAGTGTCACGTCTGGAGGAAAACTGGTACCATTCCTACGGTGAAGCATGGTGGTGGCAGCATCATGCCGTGGGGATGTTTTTCAGCGGCAGGGACTGGTAGACTAGTCAGGATCGAGGGAAAGATGAATGGAGCGAAGTACAGAGAGATCCTTGATGAAAACCTGCTCTAGAGTGCTCAAGACCTCAGACTGGGGCGAAGGTTCACCTTCCAACAGGACAGCGACTCTAAGCACACAGCCAAGACAATGCAGGTGTGGCTTCGGGACAAGTCTCTGAATGTCCTTGAGTGGCCCAATCAGAGCCCGGACTTGAACCCGATCGAACATCTCTGGAGAGACCTGAAAATAGCTGTGCAACGATGCTTCCCATCCAACCTGACAGAGCTTGAGAGGATCTGCAGAGAAGAATGGGAGAAACTCCCCAAATACAGGTGTGACAAATACCTCAAATACAGGTGTGACAAGCTGGTAGCGTCATACCCAAGAAGACTCGAGGCTGTAATCGCTGTTATGCTTGTTATGTTATTGTGTAACTTTTTATTATTTTTTACTTTTGTTTATTTGGTAAATATTTTTTTAACTCTTCTTGAACTGCATTGTTGGTTAAGGGCTCGTAAGTAAGGTCTACACTTGTTGTATTCGGCTTATGTGACAAATAAAGTTTGATTTGACTTTAATAAAGGGTCTCAATACTTATGGAAATGTGATATTTCCGTTTTTTTGTTTTTAATAAATTAGTAAACATATCTAAAAACTTGTTTTTGCTTTGTCATTATGGGTTATTGTGTGTCGATTGATTGAGTTTTTCAATCTTAGAATAAGGCTGTAACGTAAAAAATGTGAAAAAATTCAAAAGGTCTGAATACTTTCCGAAGGCACTGTACATATCACAAAAACACACACTGACCAATGCCAAGTCTCCCTGTCCCTGTGTTCGTGCCACTGTGAGGGCAAGCCAACCTTCCTAAACCTAGCACTCGGCCAGTACTTGAAGCACTATAAATGGATAACGTATAACATATTTATCTACTCAGTGACATAAGCAAATAAAGCGTTCATCTTTTCAACATTTCCATGTTGTTCCATATGCCATTTAGCCCAACATCGCAAGCACAGCCTATTTTATTATTAATATACAGCTATAATGGAGTAAACTTTACACAAATGTAGTATAATCATGAAACATTGAATGAATGACACAAACAAACTTCACCTCAAACTAACTCAGACTTTGGAACTCGAGTCTCAAGAGTTCCATCAGAGAACTCCACTGTGTCTGCTCTGAGCTTCCAGTACTACCACAATGCATTGTGTTCATTCCCATCCCAAACCCCCGTTGTCT